>NW_008751914.1:567608-580043 GCF_000715545.1 Opisthorchis viverrini
CGAGCTCCTGGAATGTAACCCTGAGTACGCATATGTCAGACGCCCTAACGGCATGGAAGAAACGGTCTCCCTACGCCACCTAGCGCCTTCAGCAGATTTCGGATGTGCTCCAGCATCCGAACAGCAACAACCGGAGTCCAACGCTGATTCATTTATCAAACCGGAACTATCTGACTCTGCTTCGGAAAGTGAAATGTCGAATTCTTCTGAACACCCACTGGTTATACAACAACAGCGGACACGGCCGTATGTCCTGCGCAACAGAGAGGCCTGACGTTATTCAATTATAAATTAAACTCTTGAGAACTTTCATCTCTGCGGGGGGTGAATGTTGTATATTTGTTCCGTTTTTCAAACGTTTTATCATTTATTGCTAAATCACTTTCTTCCGTTTTCAGCTCTCAGTATCAAAGTTTTGGATGAATAAAGCCTAGCTTTCGGGCCCTCCGTCTTTTCCATTGCCATTGTGATCGTCGTTGCACTCTGACCCTCGTCGTACACAACAGCAACATCCATGGAATTTTGAGAAACCGAGGTCTGTCGCAACCCGTTTATTGTTTCTGCTTTCTGTGTCGGTTGTTTGTTATTGCCTGCATAATGTGTTCGTTTGCGTGCCTGTTCATTGTCTGCTTACGCCCCAACGGGCTGAATCTGCCAGAAAGTCTCTACGACGACCTAGGTGCCCTTTTACAAGCGTTGCTAGTGACAAACATTCAGGTAGGTAGCCTAAGTGCTGCTGAGGCCGAATCGGGTAATCGCTTTGGTGTGGATATGAGATACACAGAGAACGGAGAACATCTGCTTCGGATTTGTGCCGATCACAAACTGTTCCTTTGCAGCACCGATTTCCAGAATAGTGGAAATCGCTTGACAATGTGGAGTACACCAACAAACCAGCCCCGAATCCAAATGGACCACATCGCTATAAGTTACCGGTGGCGAAGGTTGAACACCGCCTGCCATTTCTTCTGGATTACCAGCGTGGACTCCGACCATGCAATTGTCCGTCGCTGCTTTTCAGGTCTACGACAAACGCGCACACCTTGCCTAATCACTGAGAAACTATCTGACCCAGGAATCAAAAGAACCTATCACAATCGGCTCCTCGAAAGCCTATCCGACAGTCCAGTATAGAATATTAACGGCCACTGGAGAGAGATATCCAAAGCCGGAACTTCTGCCTGTGACAACCCAGCTAACCTCATCCAAACATTATATCTCTGATAAGACCGTGGTTTTGCTGGGGGCCCAGCGAGATTCTAACTGGCCTCAACCACAACTCATCATCTGATTCCAGGTGAAACCGAGTGTCTGTGCAGACCGAGAAGCTTGGCGGACCCGAAAGGCCAAAGATGTAAGAATACTGGAAACGTCCGCAAGCTGTACCACTTGATTTGTCCGACTGGTCCTCGGACGCCTTTTGTCGGCGAAACTATTAGGAGTCAAAACAGCTCTCTGATATTCAGTGAAGGGAGCTCTTGAACCGTTAGGCACAGCAATTCGAACAACCATTCAGCCGACCGCTTGCTACCGGACTACCGGCCTTTAACAGAAATGTGGACCGTGAATATGGAGCCCTCCTAAGTCTCAGAAGTGTCCGAGTGTATGTATCTACTCAAGCATCATTATACTCCAGGTCCAAAAATAATATTTTCAACGAAACTGGGAAGCCCAGAGCAGCCGTCGTGAACTTGTATCACCCATGGTATGGGCGTGACATCAGTGTATCCGTCAACAACCGAGTTTACGAGGCTGCGGTGAACTCCATACTATTATACGGATCAGAAACCTGACCACTGCGCGCTGATGACGTCAAAATACATTCAGTGCCTGACCATCGATATCTTCGGAGCATTGCCCGAGTCTGGTGGTTGTGCTGACTTGGTCACCTGCTCCGTATGCCACTTGATCAACTTCCTAGAAGAGCTCTTTTTGTACGACACTGTTAAGGGTGGAAACGAGCCAGGGGACTTGGGGGCGAAATATCAAAGCCAATATCAGCAAACTCAGCTGGTCATCGAGACCTCCTTGGATGGGAACCACCAGATGGGAATCTCTCAGGAATTTCCTCAATGAAAAGCCCACTGACACCGGTGTACGAATCCATCAATTATATCAACTATCGCCTCTAATGCGTAGCTATCTATCCCACCTCCACAAATCATCGACGAACGGAATTGTGGCAGCCATAACCACTGCAATGCAAGTAGACGTTTTTTTGCAGCTGTAGATAATGATGGTGACCAGTGAGCATCAGCGGGTAGACGCTGCATCGACCAAATCTTTACTCTCCGTCAGGTGTTAGAGCAACGCCACATGTACGGACGACCCACAATCTTGGTGTTCCTTGACTTCAAGGGTGCGTTTGATTCTGTCTATCGGTCAGTGCTGCTGACTTGCTCAACAAAGTATACCCAAGAAGTGAACATAATCCGGTCGCTATATTCACACACTTCTAAGCGTGTGAGTCTATGTGAGCTCTCCAAAGCTTTCATCCAACAAGAATGAAATAATGAGGCGAATACCGGAAGGTCTTCAAAACTCCGGTGTCCAAATTATCGCTGGTGAGAACCTTGTCAATCTGGATTACACAACCGACACCATCCTCATCTTTGAAGACCAAGGCAAAGCACAAGCCGGATTGACTGATCACCGTCATATCGTCTTTCAGCATGTGCCTTCCACCTTCAAAGTTTAGAGTAACGTTTCAGAAAGTACGGTCTCTGAACATACACCTTACAATCCTTTGAGAATCACTGGAGGTTTTGGAAAATTTTACATACCTCGGTTGTTGTAACAGCTCTGGCGGAAATGTCTGACGAAGCTCAAAGACCCGAATCATTTTTGCTTATTTGCGTCGATTGTGGAGTCCAAAAGGTATATCGTTGGGTCCCAATGGTCGCGTGCACCAGGCTACAGTAAGGACTGTATTCTTGTATGATTGTGAGACGTGGCCTATGAGGACAGGTGATGTATAGCACCTACAAGTTTTTGGGCAAAGGATGCCT
Organism: Opisthorchis viverrini; assembly: GCF_000715545.1. Lineage (NCBI taxonomy): Eukaryota > Metazoa > Platyhelminthes > Trematoda > Opisthorchiida > Opisthorchiidae > Opisthorchis > Opisthorchis viverrini. The sequence goes on from NW_008751914.1 coordinate 570,617, forward strand.
CAAAAGCGTTGTTGGTATCGAGTGGCTTCAAAGGATTCATAGCGAGGTAATTAGAAGACGGGTATTTGGTTGTGTAGCCACATCACTGCACAGTACCCGAAGTTTTACCTGGGCACGACGTTAGCAAGTCCGCTCAAGCAATGGATATCGGACAGAAGAGTGGTACTGCTTAAGTTTTGAGAAAGTGCTCCCCGGTCCCGAAAATAATTCGGCACGACAAATTATCACATGTTAAGTGAAGTTTAGCGAGCACCTCGACCATAGAGTCTGGTGGACATGAAGGACCAAGGAAATGTAAAAAAAGGCCGAGAAAGCAGGGGAATTTAGAGGGTTATTTCAGTTGATCCGTAAGACTGGTCCCCGGAAACCACCTGTGAGCAAAGCGATCAAGGATCAAAGTGGAGCAACCACCTTCGGTAAAAAATGACGCCTCGATCACTGTACTGGGCATTTTGAGCAAAAATTCTCATGACAATTTACTGCTACTTATTTGGATCTTGGAAAGGGAACAGAACTCCCTACGGCCTCGGAAGTTTATCCCCGTATATGTTCTCACAGAAGCCACCGAACTCCTGGTCGAATGACTTCCCACTCGCATCAATCAAAGGTGGGCGTTATTGATTCCTTCGGTGAATCAGCGGTTATTCTCCTATTAGTTTGACCATTATTAACACCATTTTGCTCCCCTACCGTTCCCTGGGATTTCGCTCCCACTTGTGGTTAGCCTACCCTCTGTCAGAAAATGTCGAGATTTTGTCACCAGCCCATCTTAGCTTGCAATTTCGTGTGAATTCTACCTATTTCCGAGTGCCTTCTCTGACGGGAAGGTCGCCCAGTATTCAGACTCGGAACCTCTCGGATGGCAGACAAACGTCGTGTCCGTTGCGCCAACTCAACCTCCTCGGTGGCCCTATACCAGAGCGCAAAGTTACTGACCGAAAGGTCCGTGATTCGAACACGACCTCTGCCTCTCGACTTCGCCTGTCTGAGCTTGGACAGCTTGCTGGTATTCCAGCCCTCGTACTTCCTTCGGGTAGCATGGCAGTCAGGCACCGAAAGGGTGTTACAATTGAACGCTTGTATACCATTTGGTACTTACTTGTTGTCACTTCCAGAAAGCCCTGTTGCCTCACTGCCTCATTTTCTGTCCCCAACGGTTGCTTTATTGCTGATTGTACATTCTGCTTAATTCATGCTGTTAAATAATAACTAGAACCAGTCATCAATACAGTATCTATTGCCCTCATCCGTCGACTCTTACTGGCTACTGAATACGAACTACGAAGTTTAAAAACTCTAATCATGCTGTAAGGACCTTAGTCGCCGGATCTTACAAGGAAGAAGTCCTCAGTAAGCCCTTGCCTGTGTGTGAGAAAAGAGACTATCCCGGGCAACCAGAAAGAATCGGTGACGATGTCCATTTTCAAAAAAACGGGCCCGTAGTGGGTGTTGTAATCACCGAGGTTTCAGCCTGAGCTCAGTCGTGACTAGACTCTTGGGGTCATTCTTCCATCGTCAATTAATGGTGGGCTGATTTAGCGGCATTACATCAGCCACCGCAGCTTTTTTTGGCTTTTGAGCCAAAGGCCTTGGGTGAAGATTTTAATCGTCCGTCAGTCTAGGCCTCGGTGCGTTGGCTGTACCTTAGCCCACGTATAACCATGAATTACTCGTCTTATGTTGGCCCGTGAAGCATTCACTCGAGAGCAACAAGCGAGATTCCGGGCTGACAAAGCTGCGTTTACCAAATATTCACATTCCTCCAGACTCTGGAACAAAACCACGAATTTCGGTACTCCCGGATTTCCAAGGTGCGCTCTAATCAGTTGACCAGTCTGTTTTTTTTTAACACGCTTGTCCAGCAAGAAATGACCCATACGTTTTTGGATATAGTAACTTCTCTGTATTCGCAGGCTTGAAAGAGTGTGAGGGCATACAGAACAGCATCAAAAACACTCGGCTGTGACATGCTTTCGGTACCTAGCTGTCATGCCACCCGAAAGAAGCATGAGGGCTGAGATGCTGTCAGTGTCACAGCCATCGTGCTAAGCTATGGTGATTCTCCGGAGATGGTGGATAAGCTTAATTCTAGTTGACTTTCGATGGCTTGAAGGAAGGCAAATTATCGGGCACATTCGCAGTATGGTGTGAGCTGAATCAAGTTGTGTCCCCCGAAAGAAAGAGAAGTCTTTAATTGTGGCTCACGAGCACTGGCTGACAGCCAACTTGGCCAACGATTGGCTCGCATTATCGAATGGTCCACTGCAGTCAATCAATCCGCAGGTCCACTGACCAGTGTTCTGTATGCAGATTATCATTTAGTAGAATGAACCAATATAAGCCCATACTAAACTCAAAAGATGATGGGGCGAGGTGTTTCAGTGGTTGTAGCGTAAATTTGCTGGCCGGAAGGTCTATGGTTCGAACCCGACCTCTGCCTCTCGACTTCCTAGTCTAAGCTTGAACAACCTGGCAGTATCCCAGCCCTCGTGCTTCCTTCGGGTGGCATGGAAGTTGGATATCGAAAGGGTGTTACAGCTGAACGAAACTCAAAGTATTCAATCAAAGTTGCAGATTCTAATTTCGGTACTTCCTGACAAATTGGGTAACAGACACCTATTTTCGAAACTTCGCTTTTCCTTCTTATCGATGTACGTCGTTCAACTGTAGCACCCTTTCGGTGCCTAGCTGCCACGCCACCCGAAGGAAGCACAAGGGGTGGGATACTGCCAAGTTGTACAAGCCTAGACGGGGGAAGTCGAGAGACAGAGGTCGGGTTCGAACCACGGACCTTCCGGTCAGTAAATTCGCACTCTAACCACTGAGCTGTACAGTGGTTGTACATTGACTCCGAAATATGAGCACAAGACCCCACTTCGGTCATGCATATCAAGTCCCTTAAGATGAGCTTTCCGGGTGTCCGGCGATTCTGGTGCTATGGCATACGGTATGTGTCGTAAAGGTTGGAATCAACATAGGAGCCGGTGATCTAACGTGTCTGACTGATACATCATCAAGGAGGACATAACAACGTACTAGAGTGGATTCCACTTAACGGTCATCTTTGAGCTCCGGCTCAACTGAGATCAACCCAAGTTGATGCAGTAAAGGGTTTTTATTTGTCGTATCGGTATGCAGCCCGATAGATTACAGTTCCGAAGCTGAGAAGGATGGACTCTATTGGGATCAGTCAAGACAGCTTCATTCAGCAAGAACGGATACTATCGAATTGACGGGTGATACGAACACTCAAGCTGGACGATTGAGCTCCGAAGAAACACACTTGGGTGGCGGATTCAAATTCGGTATTCGGTTTCTTGAGTTGTGTGCTAAACAGTACCTGTTCCTGGCTATTAGGAAAACAGAGTTACTGGAATGTCACCAACCACAAGCCAGTCGCGGGCTCGGTTGCCTATCAACTATCGACAGAGTCTTAACTGAGGATAGTGGTTCCGTTTTGGGTATGCAAGCTGACTCTGATCATATCAATGTGTGGGCCCAGTTACCAGTTCGCTCTCAAGATCGAAGCACAGTAGTCCACCGTTCATCAACTTCGACGAGTTTCAGTAGAACTAAAATTTAGCTGATCTGGATAATAAGCCATTGGAAATTCACATTCACACTGATGACGGAAGCTGGTTGGAGGAGGAACGGAACCGAGTGAAAGAGGCTGTGCTCTCAGCTTTTTGGACTATCTGCCAAGGCCATTAGATTGGATTAAACGACCCGTGGACATCGTCGAAACCAGTAGATTTTAGTAATGCCAGAAAAGCTATACCGGCTCAACGACCACGATGGCACACGGAAATCTCTCAAACACAGGGTAATCAAGAGCCTAAAGAATGAAAGAGAAAGCTGGTGGATTGCGAAGGCACAGTAGGTGAAGAAAGCTTTTGCTGCACGCGAGAAGGCTCAGTGGACAGAGCGCATTTACTGACCGAAAGGCCTGTGGTTCAAACCCAACCTCTACCTCTCGACTTCCCCTGTCCAGGCTTGCGCAACCTGACAGTATCCCAGCCCTCGTGCTTCTTTCGGGTGACATGAGAGCTAGACGTGTTACAACTGAACGAGTATGATTTAGTAATAATCACACCCTGTTTCGGCTCATTCGAACAATCGACTAAAAGACAGGAATCAATGATCTGTGAAAACGATGAGACAACGATTAGTTCTCATATTACTCGTCTCAAATGTTTGGCTAAACGCGTAAATGACAGTGCAGCTGCCTTGCTGTAACACAATGTTTTAAAAATCCCAAGGATGTTAAACGGAACACCGACACCTGTCCACCATCAACAGCAGCGTGAAATATCAGTCCTCCAGCACAAGACATCCAACCCGGCTGGTCTGCACCCGGAAAGTGGTGGGGCCCAGGGGAACAGCACCACAACTCTTCGAAGACTTGGAAAGAAAACAGAATACCAGTCTAAAGGAGCGCCCCGGACACAACCCAATCTCCAGAAAGAAAGTCATGCAGAAAACTCCCTGGCATCAACCTAGTGGCCGTGGCATCCAAGGTACAATTCAGATCTGACAGCTGATCCAGCTGGATCTGAAAGCTGTTTTTGATTATCGACCGTCATCAACTTTGGTGGTGTGTGGCGATCAACGGAGCCCCCACAAAATTTAAATCCATTTTCGGAGCACTGTATGCGAACTTCTGTGGATGGGCAGGTGAATTCAGTAAGATTTCTGCTGGGTTCATCACGTCCAGCATGGTAGAACCAGGTTACTATGTCTCGCCATTCTTCTCCAACTTTGTTACTGATCTGCTGCTTGGAACATCTCTACCTGCTTCCGAAACTTCGGGAATCGAAATACCCCTCGGGCGTTCGGTCAGACGCAGTCAATATTGCTCGCTTCAGGTCAGGTCCTTCGAACGTGTAAATCATTTTAAATAACCCAAATAATTCTACTGCATGGTTTGGTGTGCACTCCGCACCTGCAAAACGCAATGTGATGCTACAAGAATGCTTGCATTCCAGCCAATCGACGGGGTAGGTATATATGTTTACCTGCTCCACTGCATAAGCTTCGGTGACGCGGCTGGAGACGAGATCAGTTCTCAAATCGGGAAGGCCAGGACAGCACATACAAACCCCCAGCACCTACGGCGACAGTATGAATCCAGTTCGTCTGTCACGAAGAGAGGGTTCACTACAACGGTGATTTATGGACCAGAAACGCCGCCTCCATCCGCAGAGGATTTTCGAAGGCTGCTAGTGCTTGACGGTCGGTGTCTGGTCGGAAAGTCGGATTAGCGGTGCTAAGGTACTCTAGATGGTTATAGGAAGAAGAGACAGTCACGCGATAGATGAGCTACTCAGGCATCGTAGTTTACGCTGGTTATGACATGTATTTCGCATGCCAGACGGTCGTCTATCAAGCAGAGCTAACTTCGCCCAGCCCTGTGATGAGTGAGGATAATCTTGAAACAATGTGATCCAATAACAAGGGATGAAAACACTAAACAGCAAACGCAGTCGGTTTTTGCAACCATTACCACCCTAGATGAGGACCCGATACTCAACTAACCAACTTTTAATTACGCTGGCTGATACGATTCAATCACGCAATCAGTAGCGCGTCTGCACCGAAGCGGCTACTTTCAATACACAGCTGCCAATTTCCCCGTTCCCTCAAGTAATTGCACTGGTTCAATATGCTTGGCTGTACATCCTCGTCCTAATACTGTAACAGCTGGAAACAACGTACTGTTGGCGTATGTCTTACAGCTGGAAAAACAAACTTAAAAGACTACTCAGCGGCTTAGTTCAGCCTGTTTGGCAGGACGGTCCGAGTGTTTTAGCAGCTACAATCGAGTTCTGTTCTGCTCAGCAACTTGGTGGTCACCGGCCTTAGCTCTTCAACGTCCATCTTTTACCGGCAATCTCTACTTATGACCCTGACAAGCAAAAAACCGTGACGCGAGCGATATATCACGGCCGCAACTAATGAATGGTCTGCTTGTTCATCATCGGCTGAGGTATTGTTAACAATGCCGACCCGTCCACCAAAGTGCCCCTCAACTGTCTGAGTTGATTATGGTCAGCCGTTTGTAGACGTCAAAGTAGTTCCCCTTCCGGTTCTCCTTCTTTCGCGAAGTCCACTAGCCACAGCGGGCTTGTCTCAAGATGTTTTCGGATGCTGTGTCATCAAGGTATTAAACCCTTCGATAGGGTCAGTTCTGATTAAGATAGTTCAGTGGTTAATAACTGACCCCCTGGGTGACACGGCGAGTGCCGAGAAAGTTACGGCGGCACAGTAAGATCGACATCGATTTCCCGCACTTTACTGTCACCGCGTGTTTGTCCATTACATCGGATGGTTTGTTGTGCTTTGAGGAGAGTTATCATCCCACCGACTCAGCGAACGACTGTTCTGGCAGATTTGCACTCTGGTCATCTGGGTGCCCAGTAAACACGTCACCGCGGTACCACCGGTGGTACAGAAGGCTTTTATGCAACAAATGCTATGTTTGGCTTGTATTTGCCAACGGAATCAGTAGTAAAGATAGCCACCTTTGGCCACCGCTGGCATTGTGTTTACTGGGTGTTGATAAAATGAAATATCTTGCACGCGTCACGCTGGTGGCCGGAACTGTATGCTGACATCAACCGCACTGCTAAGATTTATTAGCTTACTATATTTTTAAGGGCGGTTCCAGAATTTCAACCCCTCAATATGGACTACTCATCTTCACTGTTAACCGCTCTACATCCCGCCTTCAGTTCTCTAAAATATCCGGCATTAATGAGTGTCAATGTGTAGCAAATGATTAGCGAAGGTTTTCCGTTGATTATAACTTTGAGTTGTGTACATTAGTCTGCATACTTCCGGTGGAGAGATAAGTACCGCTGTATGGTGAGATTTCGGTCAGGACCCAAATCATGCCAATACATTGATCTAGTTTGGGAGTTTTCTATTTGTGCACGCAAGCAGCCGCACATATAAATACCAAATATTCCGGGAGTCAAAGCCAACTCCAAGTAAGTTGTAGGGATTTTCATGGACATTTTCTACGCGCAAACGAAAATTTGAACGCGCGCGGTACAAGGGTCAGGTTGACGGGGCAAGCCAGTCTACTGCAGCGAGTCAGATTCACGCGTATGACGTCAAGCCGGATGCGAAATGTTCGTTCAGATTGTTATCCGAGGATTGAAGTGCCACACATGAATTCAAGACACCAAAGTAGAGTATTCAAGGTTTACAAATTCAGCCTTCTGTTTTTACGGATTCACGGATTTTTCCTTCAAGCCGCGTTCCAACACCCCTTTAAACACCCCGGCCAGTCAGTAACGGCGACGACTGTCTGTGACCCTCCTCGCACCAGTCGCCTATTCCGCATCACCGATCGCTCAAGTAATCTACGTTTCCTGTTAGATACGGGAGCTGAAGTTAGTGTGCTACCACATAAGAATCCGCTTCCCGATTCTGCTTCTTTCTTTCTCCAAGCCGCTAACGGTACCCGCATCGCTACATGCGGCGAACGTTCCCTCACCTTTAACCTCGGATTGCGACGTGCATTCAAGTGGATCTTCCTTTTGGCCGACGTCCAAACACCCATCGTCGCTGCAGATTTCCTGACCCACTACAACCTATCCGTCGTTCGACGTGCTAACTTCCCTCTCAGTCAACGGAATTAGTGTCCCAACTTCATCCACAGGTATCCGAGATATCTTACCAGATTCACATTTTGTTGACATACTTAGGGACTCTCCAACCATTACTCATCCATGTCAGTACACCCAACCGGTCACTCATTCCGTTGTTCACCACATCCAGACGAGAGGTCCACCTCTCCATACCAAACCCCACCGACTTCATTCGGATAAGCTACAAATCGCAAAACATGAGTTCGAAAACATGCTCGAATTCGGCATTATCCGCCCTTTATCGAGTCATTGATCATCCCCTACATATGGTACCCAAGAAATCTAAAGGTGATTGGAGACCCCGTGGATATTACCGTTCTCTCAACAACGCTACTTTCCTAGACAGGTATCCCGTCCCACATATCCACAATCTCGCCATTACCTTATGCCACACAAGTATCTTCCCCAAACTCAATCACTTTTGAGCATCCTACCACATACCCGTAGCCCCGGATGACATTCCCAAAACAGCCATCACAACACCGCTTGGCCTTTTCGAATTCACGCGCATGCCCTTTGGATTTCGAAACGCAGCTCAGACGTTTCAACGTTTCATGGACGAGGTTTTACGTGGTTTACCCTTTGTGTATGCCTATCTTGACGATGTTTCAATCGCAGGCACCTCCCCAACGGAGCATGCAGCTCATCTCAGGGCAGTATTTGAGCGTCTTTTCACTTACAACATACGTGTTACTAGTCTAGATTTCCTTGTCCACCACATCAACCCCACGGGTATTTCACCATTATCCGATCGCATTTTGGCCCCAGTCTTTTCCCATACCCACCGCTCTCACCCAACTTCGTCGTTTCATAGGTAGCATCAACTACTACCGGCGATTCATTACTCACTGTGCAGATATTTTGGGGCCACTGACCGATTTACTTGGTTCCAAAGAAACATCTAATATTTTGCCCCCTGCCGCCATTGCCGCCTTCGAAAGAGCCAAGCAAGCCATTGCTCAGGGCCAGAATGTATCTTTCCTCGACACTCACGAAAGAACAAAGCTGATTTTGACAACTGATGCTTTGAACGCTGCCGTCGGCGCCGTACTTCATCAAGTTAACAATGCATCTAAACCAATGACCTTTTTCTTGCAGAAGATGCAGGCTGCCCAAACGCGTTACAGTACTTTCGGTCGTGAAGTACTCAAAGGTTACCTTGCTATTCGCCATTTCCGGCACCTGTTAGAAGGCAGAGCGTTTACCATTCAAGCCGACCATAAGCCATTCACGTATGCCTTTAACACCATGCCTAATCGATATTCACCATGCGAGATACGCAACCTTGACTACATTTCACAGTTCACTACTGACATTCGGTACGCTCCAGGTTCGGACAATATCGTCGCAGGTGCAATATCCCGTCTTGACATCAATGCTCTTCACCCCTCCACGCAGTTGGACCTAGCCAAGCTGGCGAACATTCAAAATAGTGCTCCTAATTTTTTGCCCATTCTATCGTTCCCTTCATTTCAAGTCTCTTCAATTCCGTTACCCCTCCAATCCGGCACCACTTTTGTGATGTCTACCGGATCAGCTCGCCCAATCGTCCCCGAAGCTTTTCGACGCGTTGTTTTTGACCATTTTCATGGATTTTCTCATCCAGGAATCAGAGCAACCAGGAAGTTGATTGGTGCACGCTTTGTTTGGCCCTTCATGAATAAGGACCTGACATCCTGGGCCAAACAGTGCATCGCCTGTCAACGCAGTAAAGTAACTCGGCATACGAACTCACCTATCGGTTCATTTGCCGTTCCTGATGCTCGATTCAC
>NW_008751914.1:580185-580933 GCF_000715545.1 Opisthorchis viverrini
CCGGGATCACTTCACATATCCGCTACCGCGTATCATCCCTGTTCCAACGATCTGGTTGAGCGTTCCCATCGCCACCTCAAAGCTGCATTGACTGCCCAAATGAACCCATCTTCGTGGGCCTCTTCTTTACCCCTCATTTTGCTTGCTATTCGCTCCACTATTAAGGAGGATCTTCACTGTTCACCAGCCGAGCTAGTGTACGGTACAACTTTACGTTTACCCGGTGAACTGGTTTCCCCTTCGGGCGAACAACCCGAATCACCCGTCACATTCGTCACCGGCTGAAACAGCACATGTCCGAACTTCGTGCGACACCAACCAGACGATCAACCCGAACAGAACACATCTCAGCCGATCTCTCTTCTACACCATTTGTATGTGTCCGGGATGACGCAACGAGGAATCCCCTCCAACCATGTTATGATGGCACTTCGTGGTTATCGAACGTCACTGAAAATAATTTCTTTTAGAGAGAAGCGGAAAGGACGGTACCGTCTCCACTGATCGTCTGAAACCTGCCTCCATTGAAGCATCCACGACCACATCCAGGAATCCTGCTACCCCAACAACACCCACACCTACCCAAGATATCCCTGCCGCCAACATCACTCATCCCACTAGTCGTTCCGGGTGACGCGACCATTACACTCAGCACTTACCTGATTACGAACCTTGAAGTGAGAACATTTTTATTAGTGACCTTAGTTATTTGAGCGTTTTTCCCCTTTCACCGTCTCCCCCCCGGGGG
>NW_008751914.1:581804-583806 GCF_000715545.1 Opisthorchis viverrini
AGACAAAACTTTTTTTCATTTCGGGTAGTAGCTGCGTGGAATGACCTTCCTCCGACGGTTGTACACGCTCCTTCTCGAACCCAATTTAAAGCACTATTAGACATTTATTTATGCGAATCCTCGCGCTGGCGAGCATACTGCCCCGCGCTGAGAACATAAAGAGCAGTGCTACACCCTTTTTCACTTGTGCCTTTCAGGTGAACGACAGCCACTGACTGACAAGAACAAAACCGACCCGGGAAACTTGGGCAAAAGCCTCGATCCTGTGCATCAATCCGTGAATCCGTGAATGTCTTGATTGGTCAGAAAATAGACCATTCAGAACTGGGTATTGATCCGGCGTTTCTCGGTTCTCCACTAAGGTTCTGTCTCAATAGCCTCGGCATCCCAGCCGGCCGAGGCGATTGGCCAAGCTTCTTGGATCGGGTTAGTTCATGTTATTTAGCGGCATAGATTAACCTGAAAGGCGAAAAACCATGTAGGACCGCATGTTTGGGTATAAAGCTCACCAAGGTGTCCAAGGTGCCGCGTCCCGAATTAACCCTTCCACGCATCCACTACCCTAAGTGAGAAAAAGTTTGCGTTCTGAACTTAGAGTGTCTCCCATCGAATGTCACCCTATACAGGAAATGTCTACGGTAAACCTTCCTTAAGACAGTAACAGGTCGCCTCGGATCCGAGGGGCGATCATATTCTAGGTGGGAGATCCCCCAACTTAACCTCGAGGTTAAGGGTTACAATATCACGGATTGATACACAGGATCGAGGGTTTTGTTTTGCCCAACCGGGTCGGTTTTGTTCTTGTCGTTCACGTGAAAAGCTCAAGTGGAGAAAAGGGTGCCCTTTATAAAGAGCAGCGGAACAGAACATTTCTCCGCGCGGGGCAGTATGCTTGCCAGCGCGAGGATTCAAATAAATAAATGTCTAGTAGTGTTTTGAACTGGGTTCTAGAAGGAGCGTGGACAACCGCCAGAGGAAGGTTATTCCGCGCAGCTACTACCCAAAATGAGAAAAAATCTTGTCTGGTGAATGTGTGCGCTCTGGGCTTGAAAATCTTCTTACTATGTCCTCGCCGTGTGTTTGCTGGGTCAGCGGTGAAAAACCTGTTGGTCAAGCTTTGTTCAAGCAGAGCGTAAGTAAGAAAGCGACGACACTCGAGGGGAAGGAGGTCAAGCATCGCGAGACGCGTTTCGTAATTCACGGATTGGAGGCCCGCAATCATTCTCGTAGCGGCTCGCTGGACACGCGCAATGAGGGTGACGTCTTTCGTGCGTCCTGAGTAGACAAATTGATTGGCGTATTCCATGAGCGGTCTGACGTAGACCCCATGAAGTATTTGGAAGTCCATGCGAGTAATACCGCAGGAGGTGCGTCGGATCATCCGTAAAACGGCGAATGCCTTTTGGGCCGATTTCTCATGGTGCAATGAGAAGGGCAAGTTTGAGGAGACCCAGATGTCCAAATCCTTTTTTGCTTCTATCTTCATGATGTTTTTTGGTCCTTTCTTACCATGCGTAACAAAGGCATTCGTTGAGTCTCCTCCAAATGACATATGGACGCACTTTTCGTCAGTCCAACGACCACTGCTTTTCAGCATCTACACCCATTTGTAGGGCACTGCCTTTGGAACTCCAGGATTTCAAGTTGTCCGCAAAAAGTAGACATGGACTCGTAAGAACATCTGGTAGGTCGTTGACGTAGATCAGAAACAGCAGCGGTTCCAGGACAGAGTCTTGAAGAACTCCAATGGAGACCGGCGCTGGAGAAGAGCAGTTCGAGCCTATTCTCACTCGGAATGATCTATCTGATAGGAACGCCTTGACCGAGTGAAGGATTTTCCCCTGAATCCCGTAAGACTCGAGTTTGTGGAGCAGCGGGACGTGTGAGACCCGATCAAATGCTTTTGAGAAGTTGAAGAATATGGCATCCGATATGAGTCCTTCGTCCTTGGCTTGGGTTAAGCTGTCCATAAACACGAGCATGTTTGTCACGCAAGAGCGGT
>NW_008751914.1:584092-598439 GCF_000715545.1 Opisthorchis viverrini
TCGGTTAGAGACTGTTCGTAGTTTCTCCTTGACAAGAGTGGATGTGACGAGGACGCTGGGGCTGAGTATAGACTTGCATAGTGTTCTCTGTAAACGTCAGGTACCATGTTCGGTAACTCGCTGGTTCTCTGTTCCTGTCCCTCAAGGGAACGCTAGTTTTTGCGGCGATTTCTCGTTTGTTTGAACAGCGGATTTCTTTTTTTCCTGGTGAGGTCCATGATGAGTGCTTGTTTTTGTGTCCCAGTGGCGGATTTCTGACTGACAGGGGTTCCGCGTTCCACGAAATATCAACTCATCTTCTTTCTCTGCTATAGTCAACTTTTTGAGAACACGTTATGACCTCTACCAGAAGACATCGTATTTTTTTTATGTAGCTTGCAACTCATCCGTCTGCCTGCTGGTTTTTTATGGCGAAAACTGCGTCAGCCTCGTGAACTCTCTGGACAATGGTCCACTGCACCTGGTGCCAGTTCAACTTGTTCGAGAAAGATGTGCATTTCTGAGGAGTCTGCGCGGCAGAAGTTTCGAATCCACGTTTAAGTCTCGGGATTACTGGCCCAGTAGCAGAGGATATTGAATGTGCGCGCACAGCGTTCACTATGTCCCAGTGGGGCGCTAATTATTACCTGATCAACGAGGTGCCTTTCGTTGGTGATGACTAAATCCGGGAGGGATTGTAGTGGGCCCGCACGGTAGCTGGTGGGTGCAAAAACGTGTTGAGTCCAAGCGCTCCGTTGAACTGCTTTGGCCAGCGCCGCTGCAAAAAGTCTACTTTACCTGGTGCACTGGAGCCCCATCCAGAAGGCTTTTGAAGCGTTAGGGTCGCCTACCAAAACTGTTATATCATTTTATTGAATATTCGTTTGCATTTCATCTTTTATCGCTTTTGCATTTACGTGTCGTTTCTGCTTCTCTACCTCCTCCTCCGCTGACCTTATTTACATTACGAAGTTACGCTTCGGAGTTACTTTTCTTACTTTACGGGAGTCGAGGGGCGCGTCGGTTCGTTGCACCCTCCTCCCTCCACACCAAGCTTCGCAAAATAAAGTCATCACCTATCGGGTCTCAATAAACAAAAAAAATACCCATTGGAAAGCCTGTTACATTCGAGGCTCGAGAGTATATTCTAAGGTATTTAGACCAACTGTTAAACGATGTGTTTGGGGCCACTTCAATGACAGCTGTGGATACCATGGCCAACGGTTGTCATTAAACTGTCCTCCCTAGTTGGCGTAAGCTCGTTCTGTGTTGGGGGCTCATGGGCGGCCAGTTAAGACGCTTGATCCTCGTAGGAAGGACGAATCCTGTGACACTTATGAACAAAAAGCCCCTTAACATCGTTTTTGGGAAGTAGGGTTTTGCTTCTCTTGGCCCGTCCTGATAACTACGACCTCCTATTATTTTGGCCTCCAATCTTGGATACGTTCCGGACAAGTGACGGGCCTCCAACTTGGATACGTTCCAGACAAAGGAAAATCCTTTTTAGGGTGGGGAGCAGCCACTACCTGGCATCTGAGAGTGAGGTGCAAGAATATTTCAGATCACTGGTAGGAACTCCAGTGATCTCCTCACTTGAACAGGCTACTAGAATTTACAGAGCTCTGTGTGTTGAGGATATCGAATTCTCCGGACAAGACTATCTTCCCCAACATTTCACGAATGGCCCTTGGGGTTTGGTGCGAAGACACGATTTACTTAGGATAGTAAAAGTTGCTTAGTTGCCTTAATTGAAGGGCCCTACGTTTATTGGCGATTAAATAACCCTATTTAGGCATCGCTTGGAGTCCTCCGGCTGAGGGATTCTATAATTTTAAAATCGACTGAAGGATGAAACGGGCATAACTCGTCGGTCTAGCCCGGTGAAATACAGTGAAAATGGTCGGAGACACGAAACCCGTATTAACCCGTATCTTTGGTGTGGAGGAGTGGGTGATAATCACTCACAGTATCCAACCGCTTAAGGGGCCACTCCATTTTTGTGGGCACTGCTAGCACCTATCAATAAGTACAACATTTTGGTCACAAGCAAGTGATCGGTCTTTGGACGAAGGGACCTAACCGGGCCAAGACAGCACAACTCTACTGTTGTGCCTTGACATCTGGTCGGGAAGGCATATCTTTTTTGACGGCCTTTCATTAGCCATCCTAGGGTGTCGTGAAGTTCAGACAGTATTAAAGGAAAATGGAGGCCCTGGGGCCGCCTCCAGTCGCTCAAGCCAGATAATGCAAACTGCAAAATTAAATGTTTGGCGTTTTTGCATTAGGTTAATGAGAGTAAAAAAGGATAAATAACCGTAATGGATATTAAGCTGCAGTTGAAAGGTAGATACGCTATTCGTCTGCTACTTTCTGTTTTCCTTCGCCCATTGCTTTTCTAGACATTTTTGCGTACAGGCCCTAGCTTTTCCGTTGCAAAATTAAAGCGATCCCAGTAATGCGACAGAACGCAAGTTGCACAGGTGGACCGGTTTTTCAGCGGTCGTCTACCATGTACGGAGGATGACCGTCTGGATTCGAAGCTCTTGGGTAGTATGTTGGGAAGCTGGGCGTAGAATTTAGTCAGACTTTAGCTGGGGTTTTCTGTATTTGGTAAGCACTTTCCCAGCAGGAAGCTCACCGCAGAGTGTTGCAACTCTTATCAAGCAAGACTTTTCCCCACAGTGGGCGGCTATCCCAATGGCTAGGATGAGATTGGCCCATCCAGTAGGTATGGGTCCTATGGTTAAATGTTTGTCTTCATGGAAGTTGAGGGAGTGAGTGAGAATGAACCTCCACAAGGCCTGTTAGACTCCGAATGTTTCAAGCTTTTGCCCATAGTGTTTACGCGATGGGTGTCCAAAGAGCTAGTGACTTTTAATCTTGCACAGACTTCAAGAGAAAGATGTGTAACTTGACTGGGTGTCAATTCCCGTGAGTACCATGACAGTGTTGAAGTGAGTCAAGCGGAGAATATCTTTTGGAGTTGTCTTGAGTTTCGCTTTTGAAATCGTAAGCTTACGCACGCTTCTGGCAACTAACCTGGCGTTAATTGCCTGGTTGGTGTCATTACAGATGAAGGCCTCTTATTTATGCCCACCGTTGAAATCAATAGTGGATCACTAACTTACATGTAAATGTACTTTTCGGTGTCGAAACTGGACAATCTTGCATCTCCGGGTGCCATAACTGGGCTAGTTTACTGCTACTTGTTCATAAACCACAGTCGTATTCTACAATCAATGAGGCGAGTCGAACAACTGATATTGTCCGCGCGTGTTGACGATGATTAACATGTTACTGACGAAGCGTTATCCCTTTAACCTGGATAGAAACCATTAAGGTTGATTGTCCGCCCTAATGTCGACTGAATATGGATTATGGCTTTTCATAAATTCCTATGTATATGTCACATAATGCCCTTATTTGTGTGACTGCTCCGGTTCCTCCCATCGCTGAACACCCACAACCATCCGAACAACCAATGAAATACAAGGCATAAAAACCACAGCGCAGCGCAAATAATGTTGATGTACTCCAAGAATGGTATATACCTGTTTTCCAGAGACATGCTAGGATATTAGGTACTCCTCAAAAACTATAAATGCATTTATGCACGGAAGAGACATCCATTCAACTGCCCGCTGGCAGTGTCTCCTTGACGGGGGCCAAACGTTTGCAAGCCAATTGTCAAGCTCGCCAAACGGGTCAACTACCATCCAATCAACCACCAGTAGACACGGAAAAACTACCTATATTTCGATGAGATCGCAGGTCGCAGCCGTGCTCGACAACGCCTATTTTTGCACGATAGCCCTAGTTCCACGCAATGCTAGGCATCCACCACTGAAGTCGATCGTACCTTTGTTCTTACATTATGTCATCCAACTGTTTAGAATAAACGTTATCCTCATGTCCTCAGGGCGGGGACAAGTGTACATGGAGGCTATTCAATGGACGTCGCTCGACTCTAGTGGAGCAAGAAAATTACGGGTTCCGCAATCTTCACTTAAATCTGTAAGGCAGTTTTCTACCCACACTTGTCAAATGAACTTTGCTCCAAGCAGAAGTGTGCTGATGAGTGAAAATGCAATAGCAGCCATCCAGCGTCTTGGTTCCGTTGCTTTCGCTACCCAAAAATCCCATCAGTGTTGCTTTTTCCGATTATACAATCATGGGCACGCCTGAGTGTTTGTTACAAACCCGTTCGGTGCAAACGTTATTGCACAGATACCTGAAAGAAAACCAAAGGTATTTTCGCCGAAACCACGGAGTTTTGGCATTGGGATTTTAAGGTAGTCGGCCTGTTCTGGTTGCACGGTTCAGCAATGGTTGATTGTATCATTTGTTTAAATGAGCAACAACAGCTGTCCCTAATTTGTATGGGTCCGTCGGCTTACGATACGTGAACAAAAATCATATCGCCACATTTTTAACGATTCATTATGTTCTTCAAATGATGAAGACATGCTCGAAATTTCCAACTTAAATTCCAACATGGTGGATATTGAACGATGTGTGAATTTGCTGTTCCCGTGAAATTTAACAAATTCAATGAGTTTGATGACTGGCTTTTGGCACAATGCTACCTTTTTTGAAGTGTCGCCTTGCATAGAACATAATAATTGAAGATAATTTGATGCATTGCATAGTACTGATATGTGTAAGTGTTGTTGAGAGTGACTCAAATTTTCGGTTATGCGCAATTATACGGAGATAGTGCAGCGCTTGCAAATATCCGCGTGCGAATTACTAAATCTCGGTTAAGGATTTTCTTCACTTGGATATTCTTCACTTGAAGTATGAGCTTACTAAGTTTGATTGCGTCACGAAGCGCAACGAAATCGCCGGACAGTAAGCCGGACATTGCCGTCCACCCTCGTAAACGCGCGAAATGTCGGTTAACCTGACCGCTTATTTAAAATATAAGGCACGTGCCCACTGATTACTACCCCTAACTGTGCGTGATAGAATAATCCAGGCGCAAGCGAAAGCCTTTTTCCACCGTAACTGTATAGATTGTCCCTCCGGTATGCTTTCGCCTGCGAATTGTAAGGCTATTCTTGGTAAAGTATATTTCCATTTTGAAGGCACTAGTACAAGCGTACTAATGATGTTTATTCCCAACTGTTGGGTGGTATGTCTTCAGGCATGGGGACACTGTTATAGCCAGAATAAAAACATGACAGGCGGCGTTCGTGGACATGGAATCGCGCGCCAACAGGACGGTGTCGTGAAAGGTGGGGATTAGCCGATGTAGACGCCAGAATTTGTGGGTGGCGGGCAAAAACGAGGAAGGGCTAAACAAGAGGCATCTGGTTTTACGCATGACAATAAAACCTCAAACTGTGGGCAAAAAGGAATCAGAACAATGGATCTAGTCGAACAACAGAGCTGGCGTAATCCAGCCGGTCAATTTGAACTAAAACATACAACCACCGCCGAGGTTTCGTGGCCCTGGAGTGTTGGGCCTTTGGCCAGGGTCACGAAAAGCGTAAGAAGGGATGATGAATTGGGGGTTAGCAATGCGGATAAATGGTTGCAGGAATCTCAGGATCATGGTGTACAATGAAAGTATAGAGGCTTACCGATGTTGCTGTTTTATTGGAATAGGGGAAAAATACCTCTCTGGAAGAGTGAGTTGGTGACAACACACAAGCCGGAATACGAATCAGACAGAAAACTACCGACTTTATGGATAAAACTGACTAAAATTCCCTTAAACGAATGAACATAAACAAGGTGTTCGACGGATTTGAACGAACTCGTCCCGGTGGCGGCTGGGTCCCGGTGAAGAATTCTATCGTGTTTACGAGAGGGAACAGTCAAATTCAAGAAAGTAAGTCATCGCGAGTGTACTATCCGCTGGGTATGGTGATGCCGTGCCATCATTGGCATGACAGGCTTTGCTTCTCGACATTTTCGTAACGGACGTCATATTCGGAGTCTTTGTGCTGGGATGTATTTTTTCAAGCAGCGATATCTATTCAGGTTGGCCAAGGAAATCCGCAGAGGTAGAACGTTTGAGGATCCCTGTGGATGCTTGCCACAGGCCGGGTGTAGTGGATAACAGCCAAACCAAAACTAAACCAGGTGTTTCGAAGGTCGAGGCTTGGGAAGACGAGGGATTGGAAGGGATGACTAAAGCTTGGTGAGCATGCAAAGACATCAGTTAGAATGATGTGCAATCTTTAAGAGGAAAATTAATTTTAACCACAATTAGAGTTGCGACAAAAAGTGACTAAGTGGGGTAGGAAAGGGATGGATTTGTACCTGGACTCATGCTTAGATAAGCGATCAAGCCTTAGTCGATTTTGCTATTTCTGTTCGCCATTTTCTGTAAAGATCTTGTTTGATTGGATACTTTTTGTTCCGTTGATAATTGTGACGAAGCAGAAGGCTGCTAGTCGCTGTATAACCGAGCAAAGTAAGGGCAACTAGAAGCATTTGCAGTAGCTCTATAATTTAGAATTCCCACACATTTCAGCACTTCTGCTCCTTACGGGACCCGAAATCATTATTAAAATTCAGACTGGAGCAGCGCGGGTAAATGGTTCGGACTATGCAGTCTCAAAGTGCGGCGCAATAGACCATAGCCCGTGTGTTAATGACTGTTTGCAGTCATTGATGGATTCTATAAAGATCAAGTGGTTCGTTGACGAGGGGAGTGCTCTGGTATCAAGGGAAAGATTGGACATAAGGAACTGGTCTCCCGAAGATTGAGGGGTTCTGTCAGCCATTGTTACAAACAAACACAAATCAAGTGTGCGAAACATAACTACGGACAAGTCACCATTAGAGTGTTTTCCAAGAGTGAAATGGGATAATGTTCTGACGCAATTGTGAACAATTTTAACCTCCCAATGAAACTGCCAACGCGCAAAGGCGTTCCTTGCTGTATGTTGTTACCGTGTGATTTTCTATAATTTGTTTACTCGTGGTCACCACCGAGCAAGTCTATTTCTATCCACGTGCAATAGTGGACTTGGCTGAAACGACCGATGAAACGGTACCGGCTGCATTTTCAGAGAGAATCGTCCACCTACCCATTGTTACCTCCATTGACTTTCGATCCCGTGGATGCACAAAGCTTACGAAGTCTAGTTGTATTCCATGTTGAACCTCATCTATTCTGCACTGCATCCGATATTTCATATATTGCAGCAGTAAATGCCTTCTTCACGGTGAATGCAAGGGTTTTTGTGTGTTTTCTTGACTTTCCAAATTTGCTGGTGGCCCCCCTCTAAGTCCGTTTCAAAACCCGGATCAGAGTTGACAGCTGTGTTTGACAGCCAAAGTTGCGGATGTGCTAAGGGCAAGCAAAAAGAGCTACTTCCAGCGTACTGCGTTCTGGGGAGAATCCATGATAATTCTCCAGATTATGTACCTTATGTGCGAATTGATTAACAATTATCCGCCACGTGTCATTCTGTACTCAGTGAAGATACGTACCGCCGGAGAAAAATTCAGCTGACGTCGCATCTTGAGGGACATACAACCACAGGCTGCTCCGTAGATCGTTAACTGGATGGAGGTTTTTGCTCGAGCTACAGAGTAATTTGCCTACAAAGCCTTGGTTGGCACAGCTTGATGAGATGGAGTAGAAGAGATTTGTAGCGCATGCTAACAAACTCAAGCGGAGTGACAGCCTCTACAAAATACTAAGTTTTGCTGTTAAGCGAAGCTAAACAAGGTTGTAACCTGATCACCATCTTACAAATAATTTTCATTGAATATGGGCGGAAGCGTGAGAAAAGTAGGTGCACTCTCGGGCGAAAAGTGCCTCGTATAAATGGCCTCTCGTGGTTGTGGATAGTCGTGAGGCGAACTCAGCTAGCTTAGAGGGAATTTTGCATGCATTCTGGCTGTTACACCACTTAAGTTATAGTTTTTGACAATGTTTCACACAATTTTGTGGAAAGAAAAATGTCCCTTTGCGAGTGATTAGTCCGTAAAATTATGAGATAGTCACCAGTTTACCGCAAGGTTTTTGTTAGAGTAGGTACACATGAAAAATAAGCCTTCCCTTTCAAAACCCTTTGTAAGAAGCTGATTTTTAAGACAACCACAAGAGATTGGTTAACAGCGATTTATTCAACATCTATCAGTGATACAACGGGCCGCATTGTGATGACGAGAATCCGTCACAGCACTCATTCAGTTTCTGCGGAATTGAAAAGCATGGTTCATGTTTACAGGTTACCGATGACCCTTGCTAAGAATTGTGAAAAATTTTCAATAAAAGCACAACTAACTTTTCAGAAGAAAAACGTTAANATCCATGATAATTCTCCAGATTATGTACCTTATGTGCGAACTGATTAACAATTATCCGCCACGTGTCATTCTGTACTCAGTGAAGATACGTACCGCCGGAGAAAAATTCAGCTGACGTCGCATCTTGAGGGACATACAACCACAGGCGGCTCCGTAGATCGGTAACTGGATGGAGATTTTTGCTCGAGCTACAGAGTAATTTGCCTACAAAGCCTTGGTTGGCACAGCTTGATGAGATGGAGTAGAAGAGATTTGTAGCGCATGCTAACAAACTCAAGCGGAGTGACAGCCTCTACAAAATACTAAGTTTTGCTGTTAAGCGAAGCTAAACAAGGTTGTAACCTGATCACCATCTTACAAATAATTTTCATTGAATATGGGCGGAAGCGTGAGAAAAGTAGGTGCACTCTCGGGCGAAAAGTGCCTCGTATAAATGGCCTCTCGTGGTTGTGGATAGTCGTGAGGCGAACTCAGCTAGCTTAGAGGGAATTTTGCATGCATTCTGGCTGTTACACCACTTAAGTTATAGTTTTTGACAATGTTTCACACAATTTTGTGGAAAGAAAAATGTCCCTTTGCGAGTGATTAGTCCGTAAAATTATGAGATAGTCACCAGTTTACCGCAAGGTTTTTGTTAGAGTAGGTACACATGAAAAATAAGCCTTCCCTTTCAAAACCCTTTGTAAGAAGCTGATTTTTAAGACAACCACAAGAGATTGGTTAACAGCGATTTATTCAACATCTATCAGTGATACAACGGGCCGCATTGTGATGACGAGAATCCGTCACAGCACTCATTCATTTTCTGCGGAATTGAAAACATGGTTCATGTTTACAGGTTACCGATGACCCTTGCTAAGAATTGTGAAAAATTTTCAATAAAAGCACAACTAACTTTTCAGAAGAAAAACGTTAATTGTATCCAAAACTAGTGCAACAAAAACGAGCAACAAAATTGATGACACAAAAAACTCAACCTCAACTAAGCATAGCGGGTGGTTAGCGTGCTGGCAAAACGCTAAAAAGGCAATATAGTCACATCAGCAGGGTTCTTTTGAGCCTCTTTTTAACACACCAACAGCTGCACTAGTAGAATTTGTCACAAACCAAAAACAAGCACTGCTTCTTTTAAAACTATATACCTGGCAACACTGAATACAGCAGCATGATCACACTGATGTCAGTGACTCGTGAGATTGTGCAGTCATTTGGCATTAACGGAAAATATTAGAGCCTTGCCTGTTTTCTCGGTCACTGACAAATAAGTTGAGGGACAGTCGATATAACATGTAAATGTGTAAAAATTATATATATATATTGTATGAATACGAAATAGCCGAAAGGATATTCAGCGAGTGAAATAACACGCAAAAAGTACCTGCTAAACATTAAGCTCTAGTATCCTACTGAAGTGTTTGACCTGCTGGTGTTCACGCTTTCAACCTCGCATGCTTCAAGAAAAGACAGAAATAGTAAAAAACTGAGCCAAAACGAGTTCACGTAGCAAAAGCACTGTAAGTTGGCTGTGTTAAGGAACACGACTAGCGGGATAATTCAGAAGACCTTAGCAGGTGTTTCCCGAAGTAATGGTAGGATCGACGAGCTTTTGTATAAACCAGGAATGAAAAGTTTTCTTTTTGATTTATTTGGGTCGAAGCAACAAACCTTTATTGCCGAACCGTGGGAATGGCGGTTTCCACCTACTTATTGGAGGTTAGATAACCATAGAAGTGGCTGGGTGAATTGCCACCTCCGCAATGTGACGGCCTGTGTAAAACATGACATCTGGTTAACTGCGAAAAACGGCCTTACCTAATCATCTAACATGCTAATAACAAAAACCATGGAAACCGGTAGAGTTCAAGGATGAAAAGGGTAAACACGGTAACTTAGTTGTTATGCAAACCAAAACCGCGTTTACGACAATTTTTGGCTGCTTCTAAGTGTGGCGTGAGGAAACGGCCAGGAAGCTATCACAAAACAAATGTGAGAATGTATCGGTTTGTCTGGCTATGTGGGCCCGAATCGACACAGAAGAAATGGTTAGAAGCAGCATGGCTGCTACCAGAAAGAGCCTTACTCAATCAGCGAAGCTTTCATGGACGTGGTGATGACCGGGGATGAGAGGTTAAATATGCAGTGGAAAAATGTAGCTGCGAATATTGCCGTGAAGGTAATCAAGCCCCAGTGATCTAAACCCATCCAAGCATTTTCCAAGTGCTCGTGACGGTTATGAGACCAGTTTGATTACATCCTCCAACCTGCATGGTCACTGATTAGATTCAAGTGCCTGTGCTACTTCAGTGGCACAATTCTTCCAGCGTTGGTCTCTTTGAGCATTTGGGGCTCACATGGAAGAGCTCATCCTCCGTCCATCCATCCGAATCACGAACTCCACAAAGAGTATTTAGAAACAGGTCTGAATCAGCGTATTATTTTTGTGGGGGTGCAACATTCTTCCTTGAACCCGCAGATATCTTCTGCACACCCTCGACTATGTTGCTGCATCTTTAACCAATGACCTGCAACTACGAGCGCACAGGTGATCTCCACCAAAGCACGGCTGACGCGATTTCTTGTCCGGATCTACCCAACCCCTCCTTTAGTTTCTTAGTGTTTTGCGGCACTCTTCACTCGCCCCGTCTACAAATTTAGCGGGTATTTCATGGCGCTTCCTCGGTCCTACGTCATGGCAACGCTTTGGTTACCTCAAAACCATCAGCTGGCCCCTCTTTAAAATAAAGCCATTGAGTTTGTGCAACTGCCATGCACAGTATATTTCTGGGACCAGATAGGTAAGTTGTTTTAGTTTGAATATCTCCATTTGGAAGCTCCCATTAAGGGAGATAATAAATAACCTTTTCCAAGCCATCCACTCTCGGATACTTTTCGTTTCCATTTCAAATCAGTTGGCTTTACCGCTGAGGTGCTCGTACCTTCTGACATTAGTGTATTTTCCTCGATCAGTTGCTGCTTCTTATCACAAAAACTCGTGTAATTTTTATTTGACCGTTTTCTCCCAAAACCCATCGCTTTCTAAGTAAAGCCAACTGACCATACTTTATTTGGTATGGTACTTGCACGTTAGGGTATAAAACTTTTACTGTTGTAATGATCCTCCTATGGTCTAAAAGATAAAGTTAGTGAATGCCTCCCTGAAACTAAGTTCCGCACAGTCTTTAGTTAGGTCTCGTGCACGTCGTATCCCTGTCGACTAGAGTAAGCAAACAAATTCTAAATATCTGTCGAGAATTTTGAGGAAAAATTGCTAACCTTCAGTCAAATGTAACCTGAGAGGTTCAAAAAAAGCGGTGAGTGTTATAAAGCAGTGCTTGCCCATTGCCCATCGGTGCCATAAGAAGGCCTAGGATTCGTGCTCAGAAGCTTAGCTCGGCCTGAGCGCTGGCAATTGCCGATGCCCTGCAGGACGAAACGCCACGCTCTCTGGTGTTCCGACAGGAACATCAAGTTTGCAGTCAGACGTATGGCAAGTGCCTTTCTTGCGTTTTGCGTAGTACTCTGGAAAACCTCTTCCATACATGTGAGTGCTGAACACAGTAACGCTCTTTGATGAAGGACGCACAAATCTTAACCTAAAGAATCGCCCATGATGGCTCAACCCTTTGTTTTGGAGTAGTTCATGCAACTTTCCTTGATCAAGAAGAAATTCCTTGTGTGAGGAAGTTTATCTCCAAGCCTAGAAGTTTTTCAGACTTATTAGCGCACCAAATAAACACATTTTTGATGTTTTCACATGGTCCAAAAAGAGGAATTCCAAGAGGGAATTTTGTTGGTCACAACTGGCACTTGTGACGGCACATAACATCCGGCACGTATGGACACGTGGCCGGGCCCTAGCATTTTCTCTACGCTGTGAACTACAGCAAGCTTGTTTGAGGGGTGAATCGAGGTGAAGTGAGAGAATCGAAGGAAATAAGTGGCAATGTCGTATCTTATCCATAGTTTGTGGTTACTACAGAGGACATGTCGTTTTCATTGTGACTGTCCTAACTTCCATCACATCCGCAATCGAAGCTAAATGACCATCATGAACAAATGAGAACATTACGATGGGCAACCCTCCTCAGACGCCCAGATTGGTTCAAAGAATACATAGCATCCAAATACAAAGCTATACATAGTTTTTGTTCTTAGATATCTTCGCCTATATAGAGCATATAACGCGAAAGCATCTTGCAACAGATAGGCCAGGGTTGTGGACATTTACGGCGCTGCAGTCTCGTATCAAATAAGGCAATTCAGCACTTGGTATTTCATCATGCGCTGTTTACGGAGTACAACAGGAAAAACAAAGAATGTCCTCTCAGTGAATGCATAGACCTGGGAAATAAAGGACCTAGCACCTAGCAACCTTCCACTTGATCTGATTGCCGCATGCTTACAAAATGCGCTGGCTGGGAGAACGCAGTCTTCATCGGTTAAAACGATACGCCACACACCGCTCCATTTACCGATTTACGGCGATAGCATTTAGGGAGAAAGCTTTTGCGAAACGCTGTTGAATGTGCAGTGTATGCAATGACTCGATAATCAAAAAATTCACAGACTAACAAGCACTAAACGCCGGATATTACTTAGTTCGGGCTAAGCAAATTCACCTCGTTCACATTTGGCATTGTGTTAAGGAAACGGATGGAAGCCACAAGCTTGAAAATAATTGCGGATAGAATTGAGCGGAATGAAATAATCGCACAATTTCAGGATGGAGATTCCAGTCAGTGAGCTCCTCCACGATTGCATCCTTGAACTTTTCTACTGTTCCGTTCACGCGGAAAACATTATTGAATATATGGGCATGTTGGTGACTGCCGAATGAGGATGATGCGGCGGCGCCACGAAGAAAACCGAACTTAGTTCCACATTGGGCATCGTTTGGTAAAAGATCCGTACACCTGAGATCAATAATTGTGGAAAAGAGTTATTTGGGGTGCGTCAGCTATGATGGTCTCCCACTGGAATCGTTACATTTACCGGAATCCCATGAAAAGTCGGAATGGTCAGACCGCAAGACACGCCTGTGAAAATGGCAAGGAACTCGTTTCCACAGATAAAAAGGGCGCTGTACCGTAGATCTGCGCCCTGATCCAGTTTGACGTTAAAGCTGCCACTTTCTGTGTAGGTATGGTCTATACAAGGGTAGACCAGCCCTTTGAGTTTTCCGCCCAATCAGTGACGAGTACGACCTTTAAAGGGTCCAATGAATTGCAATAAGTGATGGCTCATCCGTGATTCTTCAGTCAGCGGCAAAGGTTCAGTGCCATTACCTCTGACTTATTGCTTACAGAAAGATGTGGGGATGATTTTGTCCTACAAGGCATTTTCGCCTAGGCGGCGTACAGCTCTGCGTCATTTGTTTGAACCTGCGAAGGAACGTTCTGCCGCCAGAAGAGACCCAACCAAATGGAATCTCACAGTAGTACATGGTCACAAACTTTGCTCCCCGGAATCGATATGCACGGCTGGCGTCGATTATAGGAAGAAGCTTACTGGTCAAATATAAATCGCGGCTTGACGAACGCATGTAGTGCTATCGTGTTGAACATCTTTGATGAAGCGTATATGTATTGGGCTATTCAGCTGGATTGTGGCTTTCTGGCATAATGATTAAGTGGCCTACAAGTGCTATCGTCTCGATCCTTCTGTTCCATCGGAAATGAACTCGTATCCAAGCCATCTTGTGACAATGAGAGCAGTGTGTATCAATCCTCACCAATGAAATCTCATCTACCAGTCCCCTTGAGTTGCTGTTCCAAGCGAAACAGCAACTCCATGTGGGAGTATTTCCTAGGATGATTATTCTCGCTGGCGAAGCTTGACCAACCCGTATTGCCTTCAATCCTCAGATCGAGGCCGGGATCCGATTCACTAGACCTGGGTTTGAGCCCCACCAGCGTAACACCCACTCCGGTACACACGAACTTGTTCGTAACTATAGGATGTCTAAAAGCCCAGTGACCACTCACTGAAGAGAGAGGTGACAGACAGAGGCTGAACAGAGTGGATTTTAAAGGATGGAATTCAGTTTTCGCGCAGCGACAAGCGGATCGATCCTGTGTATCAATTGGTGAATCCG
>NW_008751914.1:609526-632901 GCF_000715545.1 Opisthorchis viverrini
TGTAGATTGGCGTCACAATCGCTTCCTTCGAATCAGAGGGAAGGCGGCATTCATCAAGCGACTGACGAAACACCAGGTGTAAATGATTTGCCAGTGTAGACGACGTTTCCTTCAGGATCCTTGAATGGACCTCATCGGGCCCCAGTGGGCAGAATGAGTTGATCTTGCGCAAGAGTTGACGAATGTCCTCCACCGTGAAGACCAAGTCGGTTAGCGTAGTTACGCCTCGTCAAGATTGGATGTCACAAGGACGCGGGGGCTGAATATAGACCTGCATAGTGTTCTCTGTAAACGTCAGATACCATGTTCGGTCACTCGCGGGTTCTCTGTTCCTGTCCCTCAAGGGAAACGCTAGTTTCTGCGGCGATGCCTCATGTATTTGGACAGTATGCAACCTTTCGGTGCATAGCTGCCAGGTCGCCCAATGGAAGCCCGAGGCCTAGACTCCGGAAATCCGACTGCACAAGTAGGTTGGTTTAGCACATCTGAGACTCTGTTAAGTGGCCCACATGGATCGGACTCGGTAGGTACGGACGATGGTGAACTATTGCCTCAACGATGTGCTAACCGCAGGCTGTTTTCATGCAGTACCGAATCCGCCTTGCTTCACAGTGTGGCTTCACGGCCACAAGCTCAGATAGATTATATTGCCATAAATTACCAATAACAGGTTCAATAACTGACTGTTGGTCGTTTTCAACGACATGCTCGTCCGGATTCATTTTCTGGCACCGCGTCAGGTGCGAACATATCACTCAGCAACTGAGAGAATGACAGATCCTTATGGTAGATGAATTTACCAGAATAACCTTCTGGAATCTTTTCCAGCTGCTCCACACTGGGACGAGATCGCCACCTCTTTACACGGTGCTAGTAGTTTTGGCTGTGGCGCGGTGCCACCAGCCCCACTCAGACACTTGGTATCAAGCCGAACGGTGGCACTGTATAAATCTTGGATAAATATCCCCTCTGGTCCCTAAAATACCTTGACCCGACGAAATATCTGACATCAAGCGAAGGCGAACGTACGAGCCGACCGGGAAGTCTGGTGGACACGGAAAGCCAGGAAAATGGAGGAGACCCAGGAAGCCGAAAAGCCCAAAGACTACTTCAGTTAAGCCGTGCGATGTGTCCCAGGAAGCCACTCGTAAGTGAAGCCGTCAAGAATCAGAATGGCGTGACCATCTTGAATGATCAAGAACGCCTCGACTGTTAGACCGAATACTTCGAAAAAACAGCAATCATGGCACCATATGGAACCTACAGCTGACGCAGAACCCTGGATGGTAAACTAGAACCCCCTACGGCTTCGGAAGTTGGATGTTGTGCCTGGTCGGAGAAGCTACAAGATATAGCTGCTATTGGATTTCAATGGCGTTCTTGTTGTCAGTTTCTATCCACATTGCCTGAATGAGTACTCGGAGGTGTATGCACCTCGGGATGATTGTAGTGAGGTAGCACTAAGCTCATTCCCTGTCCGCTTTTATTCTTTTCTTCACACTAAGGCTTTCAAATAAATCATGGTTGTACGACAGCCAAGTATCGGTGTCGAATACTTATGAATTCCTGTCGATGATGACTACGATGACAGGGTAACTGTAAGACAGCTCCCACTTTGTAGTTACGAAACTTGGTCCATCCGAAATTGAAAGACCAAGCGCATTCAGATATTAATGTTTGAATCACATTTGCTCGCTGGCGCCTCCGTAGAAGGGTACAAGTTAGTTGGCTGTAGCATCTGTGCGGTGGATTGGTGCGCTAGAGAAACAATTGAGGCTCATTGATTTAAGGTAGTGGGGGCATTTTTCATGCAGGTCCACCAGCAAAAGGGATATTTTCTCACGGGGAAATTTCGCTCGGAACATGTGATTGTAGGTTACAGTATCATACGACGCATTACATTCAGACAAACCCTTCCACTTTCCTTTCTGCGCATGTAACAATAGTTCCAACGGTAGTTTAATGTGTCCCCGGGAAGTGCATCTCCGAAGATGCAAAGGAAACCTGGATGAGCTTGAGATAAATCAGTGGTTATGGATTGAACTTGCTGACCTGAAGGTTCATGCTTCTAACCGAACCCCAACATTTCCCGTCGATTTGGGCACCCTCGTTCACCCCTCGTTCTTCATTCGGGTAACATGGAAGCTAGGCGCCCAAAGTGTGTTACAGTTGAACGATTATTGTTTGAGTTATTTTTGATGATCGGATGTTTATACTGGATGTCACTTTGGTTTTCTCAAGGACTATAGGCTGTGGTGCATCATTTCAACTGGTTTTCCAACCTGTCTCACGAAGGGTGAACACTCAGTCGCGTGCCTAGTAATTTACCACGTCTGGTACAACCAACCTCAGGGCGGATTTCGGTTTTAATTTGCGTGCATTTTTACCGTAGCATTTTACAGCCTCATGGTTAACTACTGCGCAATGGGTATGCCTGTTAACAAAAATGCATTTCAACCCTACAGACTAATAGACGCCGACTTAATCTGTATTGAATTTTCGTTAACTGGATCTGACGTTAGAATGCAGGACTTGTTTTGTCAATTTTTTCGAGGTCTTCTGTCCCGATAGAAAACGAAAAGACCGTTCAGCTGCAGCACCCTTTTGGTGCCTAACTGATATGCCACCCAAAGGGAGCGCAAGAAAGCCAGCTTAGCCAAGTCTAAGCAGAGGTAAACTCGCTCGAACCACTTAACAATCTTGCCCCATATCCCGATACACGACTTCCAGTGCCATCGCCATCCGTTTATTTTGATCAAAAGTGACCTCAGTTTTTCCTTCCAGTTTTGTGTGTCCAATGTCTTTCGGCTCCGGGGCTCGTCAGCCTAACTCAGCTGATGCGAAAGTTTATATCCTCCTGGACCAAGCTTCCTTAGAATCCGTCAAGGCAGCCGGCGGAAAGGAATACCAACTACTAAACCCTGACAAACACAAAGAACGGATACTCAAATCGGGCCAAGATCTTTCAGACGTACGTCCGGACATCGTACATCAATGTCTTTTGATGTTACTAGATAGTCCCTTGAATCGTGTTGGGAAACTCCAGGTGGGTATGAAGTTTATTGATGGCTTTTTGAGGCTCATACTACATCTAAAGCTTAGCGCGTTGGCTACGATTTGCTATGGACTATCTATGTACATTTAGTCACCGTTTCAATGTTACACTTATGTCTGCATGTCTCAGTCATAATATTCATCATGGACGGCACTACACCAGCCTTCAACACTAACGCTTCGCTGCCGTACAACCAACCAATTCAGACATTTCTGAAATTCCGTAGCTGAGGGTTGTTTTTGTAACGTCTAGTCACCCTTGTAAGGGTAAATCCTCAGCATGCATTCCGACAGTCTACAACGATTTCGAAAAGATGAGGTAATCACGAAGCGCTTCTGTGTCCAATTAATAAGTAAGACAATTCCAGGAAGCCATTCCGGTTAGGCGTTGTTGAACATTCGGAATTACGAAACCACCACAAAATAATTGTCTGATAGAATTTAAACTGAGAACTTATGCTGTATGTTGATAAATCTTCGTATAGTGCTAAACAAAGGTTGCAGCATCTGGAGATTTGTTTCAGAGGTCTAACCAGAATACGACAACCTTTCTCAAAACATCCATGCAGTGGGAGATCCAGTGAAGGAGAATACAATTAGTACGAAATTATCAGATAGTGTGAAAGGAGACAGATAACTTATGAGGTTTAGCAGCACATAAAGACAAACGCCGGACTTCCGTTTAAATAGGTTGGATAGGTTCTAGAAGCACTTCACAAGTTCATAAAGTCCACCCATCTTTGTATGCCTCAACCAAGGGGTCCGTTTGAGATGGAAATTCGGGGACACCGTCAGATCAATGGGTCCCAGAGCTTTCGAAGTGTTCGCGTCAACCTGGTGATTAACATGGTACCTAGGAAAAGCACCCACCCTGATATACATGGGACTTAGCGGGATGGTCGGCTTGAAACAAGTGGTAGTCTTTCACTTGACAGATCGCATCCGAACTGGCGTGTAACCCACTTTGCTGTAGCGTAGTCTCAACGGAATCGCGATTCCTGTCCGGTGAGAGGTTCTAACAAGTCCTGGATCTTACCTAGCACCTGTTGAAATATTGATGGTTATCTGGCGGTACATTTCTACAATTCAGTCTAGACATCTTTATGCTTCGTAATCGCAGAGTGATTCGGAACAGTGCTTTTTTTTTACCTCGTTTTATGTATTCCTCGTTCTCTGGAAAATAACTCAAAAACCCTGGAGTGTACAGACATTGTCAGGTAACAAGTCTTCAGAGCTGTCATCATTAGGGACAGCAGTACATCAGTCTTAACAGGGTTGAAGCGACTAGACGTTAAACTAATTGTGGTTTCCTCAGGTGTTTGAATTCACGAGCTACAGTATGCTTAACGTAACAAATTTTTTGTAGTGCGGGTAGATTTAACGGTCACTTCTCATGTGGACAAATATGGTCTAGTCAAGATCCGTTTTACTCACACCAGGCCCAGTATGACGGATACTTTGTGGCTGACGTGCGAGTCTTGATTGTGCTAGCGCTTACCGCACCTTGAAGAGCATTCAACGTTGTTTGTCCTTTCTTCGGTTGTTGGTCTTTAGACACGCGTTTCCATATCAAAGGTTTTACATACGTTGGGACTCATCTCGTCTGACTGGAACTGTCGGTGGCATGAATTCGAATGAGACGTTTCTCCCTTTTCTCTCATATTCTCCTGTTACCCTTTCGCATTCGTCGCTTGCATTCACTTTTTATGTTTGTGACCATGATGTTAAAAAATAAATGATGATGAATGCCGGTGGCAAACTAATGACAAGACAGCAGCTTTCGTGTGCTTGAATTTGGCTTACCCCTGAACAGCTTCAGTGCGATTTTTACACAAGGCTTTTAGGTAGCATACCAATTAGATGCTAACGTCACTGTTAACCAGCTGTTCACAAGGCTGATCAGTTGCTTGTGGCCGAACGACTAAGTATTCGATCTACTAGCCGGGAGGCCGCTGGTTCGAAATTATCTTGAGTTTCTAGAAATGCGCACCGCTGATGATTCCCGATAAGGATGAAACAGCTGTACAGTGCCTTTTGGCTTTTCAGGATACATAGGATAAACTTATAGGAAGAAGTCTCAGTTGGAAATTCCCAAATCTTCTCACACTTCCAACAATAATCTCATTGAGACTGGCAACCGGACCACGTTTGTCTGGAAAGGTCTGAACAAGGGCGGAACCGATGATGGGCTGTCGAAGAGTTCACGTCACATCTGGGTTTCATCAACGGAAATACCTCGGTATCATGAATGATGTTCCAACTAAAACGTGAAACCGCTTTTGTACAGCACACTTGGTTGGTGATCACTATAAAAGGCCGGTTGACTTTCCTGCTAGCGCCAAGTTAATTTACAATTGGGTGTATAAGTCAATATAGGTATAGCATTTTTCTTACGCTTTGGTTGACACTGCAGAACCTCCGCGGCTGTGGTCGTACGTCATTTTATCCTGCGTTTATATTCTTCAGGTGTTTGTACGTACTCGAAAGAACGTTATCATTGAAGTGAACCCCAAAACTAGAATCCCACGAACGTTTGACCGATTTTGCGGTCTCATCGTTCAACTCCTCCATAAATTATCAATCCATGCTGCTACTGGAAGCCATGAAAAACTCCTCAAGGTCAGTTTCTATCTCATCAACCAACCTTGCGACAACTGTCACTACATTTTCTAGATTGTGAAGAACCCCATTACTCGACACTTCCCACCTGGAATACCAATAATCGGAACATCGTTCTCGGCAGAAGAGTGCATCAAACCACGGGAATTAGCCCATTCAACACAGACTGCTGGTCCACAGTCCGTGGTGTTTGTGATTGGAGCCATGGCACATGGGTCCATTCTCAAGTCTTGTGGAGAATTTCTCACTCGTATTGTGAGTGTGAGCAACTTTCCTCTATCGGCGGCACAAACTTGTGCACGAATTTGCACGGCGTTCGAAGAAGAATGGGACGTAGAGGATTATGTGAACAATCAACAAATTGAGTGATCAATGGACAGTTTGTATTGTATCAGAAATAAAACAAGTCTATTGAACTGTCTTTGTTATTGTCTTAGGCTTTATTGGTAGGTCAGCAGTGGAGAAATTCTAGTGCACTCACCAGCCAGATGTGATTCAAACATTGTAAACAAGTCGTCGGTTTTCCAATTCGTGTTTTCTCGCACCATCTCTGTTCGCTTTTGAGGTTTAACACCCGAAGAGCCACATAACCTCTTCCGTCCTGTTGGTCCACTTGATCGGACCGTGCACTATTCGTATCTTACTCATTTTGATCACAGCCAGCCCGCAACATATAGGAGCAGAAGACAAAATGTGCTGAAGCCCTTCACCGTTAAAATTCGCAGATGGGTTTGATCGTTCACTTTTCTGGATGCTTCACTTGATACACCAGAAAGTTTGAGCTTCCAAAATGTACGCTTCAAAACATGCCATGCCATGTTTCACGCTCATCGTATGCTCTGCTCTGTCATTCCAACTGCAAGGGGGGTCGGATTCCTGAAAATTATCTGAGAATTCCCGATGCCTACCGAGACCTTGAACTCCACTAAACGCCGATCAGACTAGGTCAGACGATGCCTCCTCAATATGTAGCACGAGACACTTCTGGATCAAAGTCGGACAGTGTGAGACAGTGCTGGATTAAGGTCGGACCCTCAATATATATAGCGAGGCCGTTGTACCTTCGCAGTCGCTAGCTACAATAAAGCTGTTGTGTTCCTTGTCGGCGAATTCTCTTTTCCGGTACTAGGCACTTGAGCGGGGACAGCAGTCATATATAACACCAAAGCAGGTTACTGCGCCGCCTCAGTGCTCCTCACAATTTAAGGCCATATTACAGCTCTCTTGATAGAATTCAGCAGTGAGTCTGGTGCACTTGCCTAGAATCCGAGCTCAGCTGTTACTATTGCTCGACGGGTCAATTAACATAGTTTTTAAACTCAGCTTTATACCGTAAAGGTGTCTTGTTCCACCCTGGCCTCAGAAGTTCAAGTAGATGACTTGATGCGGGATCAAATAACTTATTGTAGCCTATGATAGACATACCTTGTCTCAATCTAAATACATAAGCCATACACCGTGATCAGATCACAGGCTTTCAGTTAAATTAAACAACTGGATATGTGTTCGAATCTCTGTACAAACAGGAAAACTTACTTTACTGTGTACACCAGCTATCCATGGCATTCTTAGCGTGGATATGGTCTTTGTTCCAACACGCAGTTGATGGCGGATAGAGAGGTCTTTGGTTCTATCTAGTCAGTGGTCCTCACGGATTACGTAAGATAAGAGGGGAGATCCTATTTATTAGTTCAGATAGGCATTTTAATGAATTCAACTGAGGCTACAAACAATATGTATAAGGCTTTCCATAATTTAGCAATGGGTTGCACCCAAATCAATGGACAGCGTAGCTAATATAGACTGGATCACATCGTTATAATCTCCAGGATTTCATTTATAACAGACGGTTTTGAGTACATCTTATTGCGTGCAAAAGTACGCCAATGCTTTTGAGGGGCGGTTGCGAACACCGGTTTGGGAGTGGTGAAGCATCTTGAAAAATCAACAAAGATTTTGATACAAGCGTTGATATATCGGTCAATAAAAGTTTCTGTTGGAGGCCGACGGCATTCTAATACAGCTTGTGATGACGTTGAAAGTAACTTCCAAAGACAAGACGCCTCAGATGAGTGTAATATAATTACGGATGGGCGAGTGGTAGCTACGAATTACAGGATTACCTTTGGACTGTATTTTTTCACTAAGTACGTGAATGGTTCCGGGGAAGTTCAGCCTCATGATGTCTTTGACCGTTGTCGGTCTCATCAGTTCGGAGTAAATGAGACCAGTCAGGTAATTTTTCGTTTAGCAATTACAGTCGAATGACTTCAAGGCCACGCATCCGTGGATCTATTTTGAGTACCCTTATGTGGCAGTTTCTTGCAACCGTTCAAGTATTTGCTGGGACAAATGGTGATTGATTTGAATGAATGAAGTTTACCAAAGCGGACACAAGCTGAGACCGTACTATTAGAACAAAATTGAAGGTAAACATCACCGTCGGCACATTGCGATCCCAGCTAGAAGGAATGTTGCACTCAGGATACCAGGAGTCTTTCTATGGATAGGTCTGTTTGCATTCACTCCCGTTTGTGGTTTTTTGGCCATAGTATCTTTGGGTGAATGAGCATTTTTCACAGATTCTCATGGATCAGTCTGAAACACTGAAGGAGACTAAAAGTTGCCTTTAGGAGTAATTAGCTTCATGGAGTCATGGAAATAAATGTCCGTAACAAATTGTGCTCGGTATTGCTTATTTGGGACCAGAGATTTGCAAGCTTCAGTGACGATCGGTTCCACCTGACCTACCTAGTCAGTGACTCCTAATCTGCAGCGCACGATAAGTCGATGAGAGAAGAGGACTGAGTTAAACGGACAAAATAACCCGTTGATTCCAAATATGGACTAATGTTTCATGATCACAATGGCTCTCGAAACCTAACCACTAAGAAATATGTCCCGTCCATGGCACCGTTGAATCTGCTATCTTGGTTGTTCGGGGTGTACCCTAAGAATTTCGCTCTGTCGAGCATCATACTCCTCGTAGCGGGTCCGTATCCAAATCAGTAACACCAAGAACACGGAAACACTGCAAGCTTCTAGAGTTTGTTGAGATCAAATGCACATTCTGTTGACTTCCAGTCAGACAGTCGGTTATCGACAAAATTAACAATGTTTTGTTTAGACCAGTCACGTACAGCGATCGTTCAGGATTCTCAGTGTTAGTCGGGAGACAGGCCTTAGATGGTGAGATATCCCGCTGGTTTTACACCTTAAAAGGTGGAGCTTTACCTTAGAACCCAAAGATGAGTGAGTGTTTACATCGGAACTGATGCATGTGGTTGGTGGGAGACCTCCACTTACTTCAACAGTTTTGTCGAGAGTACAGTATGCACAACTTTGCATGTAAATGTGAGGAATACTTTTCACGGTTGTCTGTCACTGATACCTTGTTACCAACCCATTTGAATAGTGGATTAAACGGACCTGATGAATTCAGTTCTGAGCAATGAGGACCAACCGCGAGACCACCAGGACTGAAACAGCTGACAAGGTAGAAAAGATTGTCTACCACCCCAATCGGTCCATCCGAAAGCATGCGGTTAGGCTCCGAGCCCACTCAGTTTTGCGGTAGTACTTCACACTTTTCTGGTGTGAAGCGCTTGCCAATCTATGAGTTCCCTAATCATTTTCGAAAAGCCAAACTGTTGAATTCGTAAAGGCACACAACATACGACACTACGGAACTGCCTTCACTTTTCTTGTCGTTGCAGTAACGCTTGGACACTTTTCTGAATTTGCTAGTTTTTCTGGTTTTCCCAGTCACTCTGACCCGGGTGAAAAGTGCCAGTATCTTGTGTCGATAATCACAGCATCCTGACAACTATACCTTTCTAGTATGGATCCCAGTTCAGTTGTTCAAGTCAAAGTTCCAGGATGCTATACTATTCTTCCAGAACGACTCAGCCCACCAACGAAGTGTTAACCGAAGAGAACCTCGGACTTGAGTTTGGATAGAACGCTCAGAGAACCGTTTACAGCATACTCGCAAGAAAAACAGTATGTTGCTGCTGGATTTACAATTAGGTTTTCTGTACTCGCTCTGTGCAGTGTTAGCCTCGCTGTCTTTTCTGAAACAACGGTTCTGGGTTGTTAAAATTTCTGATATGGTGTGTCTGCAGCACTTGTTATAACGACAGGCGCAAGGACCTCGCCTCAAAGACAGCATTGTATTTCAGGACAGTGTGTAATAAGGATACAACTCAACTCCCTCAGTATACTTTTGATGCTACCCAAAATGAGCCGCAGGCAAAAGGATAAAGGCATTATAAACCGAAGATCGAAGAGTATTGAGGGATAGATATACTTGCCAAAGGGCTATCCTTCACGGCCAACTGTATGCTACGATTGTAACCGTGGGTGCTACTGATGAGGCACGCGAGTAGTATGTGGTTTTCCCGTAACTCCGCCTCACGTCTAATGGAAGGTGGGGCTTATTATAGAATCATCATTCATCAGCATCATTCATTTACAATTACCTGATAAACATCTTTCTGGTTCCTTTTTTAAAAGCAATATCCTAATAATTTGATAATTTTTGCTGTGAACTAGCAATTTCTCATTCTCCTGTCTTGGAATGATAATGGTTTTGTTGTGCAACTTCTGATCGAAATGAAACTGATCCTGTTCCTAAACTGATTCACATGAGACAGCATTAATAGGTTAATTCGAAGGCATTTTCCGTCTTTGTGAACATCAGCAGCAGTACAGAAATGACTTTAACCTGATTGTTCCATTCAAACCTGTTCCTGTGAACCATTTATGGGGGGAATGTTGCGTACACACACTTCAAGTTGCTTGGTCACATTAACAACTTGTATAATCACAGCATTGTGGATGATATTCATAAATATCTCAGTAGCGCGGGTCCGAGGGTTCTTATTTAGGAGGCGAAATGTACAGAATTAACTAATGGCGTCACGCGTGCTGCGGTCCATTCATAATAAGTGAGACTTCTGACAAACACACTCATTCGCATACCAATGGGGTCTTCACGGGAGACTCACCTGAACCCCAGCTGGATCTCCCGTTTACGACGTTCTTCAACAACCTTATGAATGGAGTAAGACTTGCCCTTCTGTTTGTCACGTTGACTTATCTGGAGATACACGTGCAAATTCATGCGATGCCATTCCATGCAAACTGGTAGACCCGACGTAGTCAGCCCGATAAGCTCCTTTTTATCTACTAGTCAACGCATAGTACCCAAGAAAATTTCTGATGTACCGTCCAGTGTGAATTTGACTGCCGGTGTCTGCTACATTTCGGTTGTAGAAACCCAATAACCATCCACTGTGGTAATGTGGCATGGTGTCTCGCCAATGTTCTTGATTTCGACTGAATGTGATTAAGATCTGAGCGATAAATCCTTTGGGGTCGCCCAATGCTGGTCAGTTATTTTGTTCGCACATTTTTATGCACTCTGCCAACATCGTCTGAATCAAATGGACTAGAAACGGAGTTTCGTCGAGTAAACTTCTGTCCGTGACTTGATTATCTCATACAATTCAGACTTACGGTTTCCAAAAGTTCATCCATAAAATTCAAACCCAAGTGACAATTTTGTAGCAAAATCCAACGACCCTCTTGCATACTGCAGCTCAACAGGCGCCGGGCGTGGACTTCTTGGCCTTGTCCCATTGAAATCGCTCCACACTCTAGAGAAGGGATGAGATAAGGGTGCAATTAACTTGTGACTGATAAATTTCAAAGTTAGAGCTTGTGCAAAGTACAACATCATTCTAATTCCCGACTACTGTCCAACGAAACGTGTTCTGTGTACTGTTCTATGTACTCAGGAGAACCAATTTTCAGATACATACGTGAATGACCATCTATGTGTTCCCGTTACCGCGGTCCTTTAAACGACCATTGGAGCCAGGCATGACAGACAGAAATAAAGTTGTTTGTCCCCGGATAATAGTTACCAACATTTTTTGTCCTTCCTCGCCAGAATTTGGGGCAAATCTAACTGGGGTTGCTGTTCTTGGCAAAGCTGCACTTAGATTCCATAGTGGAACGATAGCGGATCCTTCTGCTTTACCTTACTTTCGTTGAGTGCAAATTCCTGTGCTTTGTAGGAAGGCTTACGCTGACGAGGCAGCTGACAACTGTCAGTCACGGCTTCCACGCTGATGGTCTATAAGCTAACTTACAACCCATGCTGGAGCGTGGCTCATGCTTGCCTGCTTGAAGAATAACCATATTTGGGCTTGCTGTTACCAGTTCAACTGCCAGATGGAAATCCTCAGTCCTACTTGACGTCAGACTACCAGTGTAACGGCGGATGCTACTGATGAGGTATGCGAGTAGTCTGTGGTTTTCTCGAAGCTCCGCCCCGAGTCCAATGGAAGGTAGAGTTTGTGACGGAACTTGTGGAACAGCTTTGCAGTGTTCGTTGACAACTGAGTGATAGTCAAGGAATATCTATGAAAGCTCAAGAAGGTGCGTGAGAATGTTCAGTTTTTAAAAACAAGGTGCATGTGAGATGTTCACCTTCCAGTCCAATAGCTTACAACTGTTTAGTTGGTATTTGCTAATAAGTCACTTCGCAGCGAGAGGCTTTCTTTCTTTCAACATGACTTCACCCAAGTTATCTAACGATGACCCTACGTTTGTTTACTACTCAACGGTCGGTCATCACCCTTGCTTCAGGCGGTCAACTACGTTTGTACTTTTAGTGGGAAAACGATGCGGTGGTAACACGACATTACGCATGGACAAACTATTTACATTGGTTTCATTCACAACAAGACGGTCTAGTCGGACCAAAAAGTTACACGGAAGGTGCTAGCTTTGGGACAATCCTTCAGTTTTTTGTTGGCCGTCGCACACAGGTTTCCTTCTTACAGAAATGTACGTGGATACGGGTTATTTGACAGGAATAGTATTTGCCCTGCTGTTGTAACTTTTTCTACAAAAACAGGTCATATTTTTTTGGGTAATTTAGTGTTGAAATTCATTTAACCCAACACATGCTTCTTACTCGCAGATGACCTAGTGAAGACAACTCAATATCCAGTGCCCCAATGGTAAACAGGTGGACAAGTAATAGGCATGTAAGTCACTGTCTTAATTTATTGTACGCTCTGGGAGAAAGCAACTAGTGCAAGTTGTACTGGGTTATGGACAGCAGACTCAAGCACCAAAAGCATTAGTGAATACAGTGTACAAGGCCGTACTGCAGAGGTACGTAAGGAATTGAGACGAAATGCGGCGAGCATACGGAATTTTTCTGGGTCAGCTCCAATCGACGCGAAACACCACTCGAATTACTTAGTTTTCACCGTATACAGCTGTTGAGAATATCATGAAGTTCCATGCAATCCGCAAAATTTTGAATCACCTACATCAAGCTCCAAATGGTGTGGACATTATTTGGGGCTTGAGCACATGTCAGTGAAGGGAGACCACTTCCCTGCCCTTTATTGAATGATTATAACTCAACTCTCGTTGCTTGGTCGAGAGGGACCGAGGCATGAAATAGCAAAGTACACTCGGTACGGATATTTGAATGACCGAGTTCAAAAGTGTTTATACACCCATCTGTTTTCTTCTCGAGGGGGTGTTATGCACGCCAAAGATCAGTCCTAATTTATGCTTATTGCCGAATCATGCCGAGTTGGCGCTGTGCTGTATAAATGGGTCAAATTCATTCGTCGTTCGCTTCTGGATTAAAATGATTGCGGTACCAGTAAATGTTTGCATGTCCACTTCAGCAGTCAAGCAG
This sequence comes from Opisthorchis viverrini, assembly GCF_000715545.1. NCBI lineage: Eukaryota > Metazoa > Platyhelminthes > Trematoda > Opisthorchiida > Opisthorchiidae > Opisthorchis > Opisthorchis viverrini. The sequence goes on from NW_008751914.1 coordinate 622,932, forward strand.
TAGGATTTTTGTGGTTTACCAACACGATGTTGATCATCTTTGGACGATTTAGGTGCGCAAAACAATCCAATGGGTGCAGTACTTGATTAAGCATCCTCTCATGCATTAGAGGGTATTTAACATTTCAAAATTTTGGTCGAAGATGTTCCTCAGTGTGTGAAATTCTTTCCGAAGAGAAATCAGTGATGGTGATTAAAGTTGGCTATTTTTTTTTCTTGGCTATTTCATAACCTGTGATCATGTGATACCTGTGTTTGGCACTTGGATAGATATTCTGAGTTTAGTTCAGCACACAGCCTGCATTCTACACCTCATTCGTCAGTCCTCTGGGTGATCTAAAGCACACTTGAACAGACCAAATAAATTATTTTAGCCATGCTGACCAGTACCCCAGAGCATACAAGTACACGCATAGTATTTCTATGCTGAGGGAACACTGGAGGAACCGTCGGAACATTGTCTTATCAGAGACCTCGAGAAGAGAATAACTGCGATTTCGGGTGAGCTGGTTATAATGATGATTGTGTTAAATAGACCTTATTCGTCACGCATAAGGTGCGGATAGATTGAAATTTTAAGAAATACGCTAATTTGATTGATATTGCAGATTTTTCCCTTACACTTACCGACTGGGTGCGTCGGTCTAAGTACCGAGGAACAAATGTGTTTGAATACTGCCAGCTTAGGTATGTTTAGTGGCTGTTGATCTGTTCACTGACCCATAAACGTACCATCAGTAACTGAAGAGGCATCATCATTGAGCGAATGATGAAGATATCTTCTTGACTGGTGACAAGACGTTTTCCTGTCCATTACTAGACTTGGCGAAGAGTCACCGACGACTGAAGGACAAACGACGGCGCTTGCTCCAAGAAATTTGGAGACCTCGTTGTTTGTATGTGTGTCTGTTGTTTCTTACTTTGCACCCCCAAACAGATCTGCTCCCTTCGAGTTAACGTTTTTATCGGATGGCTCGTTTATTTTGAAATGATACAACTTAGACGGGATGACCCAGAACGCTTTGCGTTGCTGCTGAAACTAGTGGTGGGCACTGAGGAAATGCAAGTATAGTTTGGGTTGTTCTGATTTTTTTGCAGCTATGCGACCTCAAGCAGAACCCTCCAAGTTATGCACCAGTAACTCTTTTCTTGGAGTGCTAACTGGACTTGTAAGTGTCTCAAACGTGTGTGTGCAGCAGGCACGGTGTGTAGCCCGTGTCTGCTGTATGCCAAGTAATGGAAAATGACCTAGCCACAACGATACTTGTGAATGTGTTCAACCGTTTTGAAGTATTCTGTCCATTTCGCATCCGTCCATGAAACTGTGTCAAGTCGTCTAGTTTGGTCTTTATGTTGCGAGACCTGGAACTGTCCAGGTATCAGACAGCAGAAACCGTCGGTAATTAAAAAAATCGTTCAGCTGTAGCAGGTCAGTAAGTGTTCACCGTACCCGCTGAGCTACCTCGAGCCACCACTTACGTTTGGTCACTTTAAGGTGTTAACACATAAAATGAACGGGAATGGATCGTGCCCTGTCATATATTGAGCGTGTAGTTGATGGTACCGCCGATTTGTTACACCGGTCGAAGGTATTCAACTTCGATAGGGTATCAGAATTAGGAAAACTGACAAATAAAAAAGCGAAATGACTAAGTGCTGAAAGTGCGTTGGATGGAGCAAGTAACTGCCTCATCTGATTCGGAAAAGATGGCTGCAACAAGAAAACTCGAGAGAGTCCCGTCAGTTCCGCATTATCCCTGTTTCGACGTATGAAATTCTCATCATTCGAATCCACAGAATTCTTTGAACAACTAATGAAGTGACCCCTGTTGTTGCCTCTTCCTCAAATAAGAAGACCAACTATCAAATGAACCGGACCAGAAAAACCAGACCCTAGACTGGACCCAAACACATGTAGGTTTCCCCACCGACCCAACACTTGTTCAACCACTCTAACACACTGAAATCCCTCGGCCGACACCCAACAGGGATTTGGCTCGACTTAGCTGATTGATTCTCCTTCTGCCTTAAATCTCGACCAACCTCGGAACCTAGTCACTTGGCCTGCCAAAGCTCTTGTGTCAAAAGCGAAACGTTGCCCAGCAATAAATCTACCGACTGTCACCAAACTTCTTCGAAAACGAAGACTAACTACTCTGCTGTCCTTAGGCCCTCTTTGATAGGCTTCGAAAATGGAGATTCTAAGTTTCCAGTTTTTTTTACATCCCAGTAAACTAATACTATGGAATTCCACAATCAGCATAAATGCCACGCGACAAGCACCAGCTAGGGAGTGGACTACACGTAATATGCAAGCTGAGCATCAATTACGTAGGCCAAAGTACATTTACTACTTGATGGCTCCCGATGCCACTTCTAGACAGTGGAACATCACCTACTCTACAATGACACCAGAAATAACTCCGAGAATCTGAACAAGAGGTTAGGGAGTTGTATGATAGAATGTCATCAAAATAGTACGGAGACTACTCAACAGTACTATGAACTTAAGGCCATCGGCAACGATGAACACTCGTTCTTACTCGAAAATCGTATCTTGTGTAACAAGAAATATCATCAGTTTTGCCACTTTGGTTTGCAACAGTCCACAACTGGGTGAGCGACGAAAAAACCTTACCTAACTGTCTGGTTAGAAACAATATCTTCCGAAAGACCTGAGCCGTTCTCTATTGAACCCTCAGAAAATATGCACGTCAGACATAGGTGAGTGGATACAGAAGAACTAGAGAGCAGCGTATAGTTCACCGAATGTTGGCAAAGTAAATGATTAGGTTGCCTACTTCACGTACATATGACTAAAGAAAGTTCGTAACAAAACAACGATATCAGGCAAAAAAGAGCAGAGAAAGACAAAATTAAGCGTACCCTTCTCCACGTATGCTCACTATGGCAGACAGTGTGGGGGGGGGGGGTCGCATTGCCTGTTCAGTCGTGTGCAGCGTGGAGGGTGATACGTGATTGAGGTTATTCGAAAATAATCGGTTCCATTCTTAGAACTTGTTGCGTGGTTTCCGGAGAATGGGCAGAGAAAAGTGAACGATCGGTGACTGATAATGAAAGGTAAAGATAATAGCAATCAAAAAACATCTCAATGGTTGGAGCTCAATGTGTGTTTGTGTGTGCAGAACTGTGTGGAGGAGAGGGCGGACCACCAAAACAGACATAGACACACATTTGGGGAATGAAACGGGATAGATATGGGTGGTTTTCGACAACCGGCTGATGCTGTTGCTGCTGAGGCTTCCTTACTCTTGACCAAATCCCTCAGATTCATCAATGGCAAGCGTAAGCTTCGCCTTGAGTTGTTCGTAGGATTTGTAGGGCGGCAGGTCGAGCCGATTGAAACAGGTGTGGCTCCGTGGAAGTGAGCGCTCGTCACCGACCTTTTCTATACAGAACCTTTGCGGCCCGTTGCTGCCTGCAGGGTGAAACCAAACGGAGAATATCAGATCCTCTATAAACATGGTATGAGAAACAACGTTTGTATGAATTGAAAGCACCGTAAACAACACACTGTGTGGTATAACATCTTTTTAAGCCAGACAGTTGCACTTATGACCGCTAAAGAAATTGGAGAAGCGATGGACCGCTTGACCTGAAGTGTTCATACTCGCAGTAATCAGAGCCCAACTGGTCATTCTGAAAAAGGGGTGTGAACTCAGTCAGTCATGGATCTGAAGACAGAAACATTGTCTAAAACAGGTACCTGGTCATATTAGCGCAGAAACGACTAGACAACAAGGATGGAAGTAATTGGCAATCTGAACACTTTAAACCGAGTTGTTTGTAACGTAAGAAGCTGAAGGAACTATCTTGATGACTTCACTGAAATATGTGGAGTAGCGTAAAGTTAAAAGTTTGCAATGTGAAAAAAGTAATTCGTGGGCCCGGAACTTGATCACATGCCTTAGGATCCTCTTGGTTACTTCCTGTTTTGGTAACTTTTCAGTTGTACGACACAAGCATTTTAGGCTGCAAATCACGTTTGGAATTAGCGAAATCACACTCACGAGGACTGCCTGCAGCGCTCATGCCACCTACCATTTAGTCCATGGTTGAAACAGTCGGTGTTCGATTGATTCACCTTAGTTTGTGCCCCGATACTTGAATAACAATTATCCTAGTCCCTCAGTTGACTACTTCACTATGAGTTTTGCATGATTCTCGGACTATGACTGACATGCGTACGTTCGCGCGGCGAGTGAGCACTTTAAAGCAGTATGACTTCATGTCTTATAGTGACATGTAGAAGTCTCGACCATCGGTAGGGTAGCATTTGATGATCTCAGAAGGTCGCATTTCTTTAACCACCATCCTTGGATCCTCAGATGTTTTTGTCAACCGGGATGTTGACGCTCTCAGCCGCTCTAACTGATTTAACCCCCGTGTCAATGCGTCACACTGCGATGTGGCCGCTATTGAACGCAAGCGGTGATACGAATGATGAGTGTTCCGCTGATCAAGGCAAAACAAACCCACCACCTTGGAGTAACCTACGGATGCCAATAAACGTTCTGGAACTGTCAGTGGCCAGTTGGCACAAGGGACGATAATCTAACTTTGAACCGACAGCGAGTTGTAGTGATGCTCAACACTTATGGTGGGATGAGCCCGCAGAGAGGACCTAAAAATTTGACCTAACACAATGAAAATGGCAAGTTTGGAGTTTAGTTGATTAACAGATAAAAAAATTCGTTCCAGGTGTCCTCTGATTCTCATTAATCGGTTTATTGCACCCAGAATCATAGGAATGGTAAGCATGGACAGCCAGTTGAAGCATCTTGGCTGCCGGTGGTCGATACTGACCATCTTATATCGGAAGCGCTTGATGTGACAATGAGCAGCTTCCCCTGACAAGCTCTTCGATCTGAGCAAAAACAGGATGCACACGCACAAAGGCCTTTAGGGAGGGACGTTTTCGGTTTGGCCAGGAAGAAAAGTAGCATCTAAGTGGGCGATAGGGAGCAGTATTAATCAATGTAGCTCTGCAGTCCGTGAAGCGCAGGACGGAATATGTACGATCCTGAAGAACTATCTTAAAACTTCAGTAAATAGGTTATACCGCATATATTCACATGAACTTGTGTTTTTTCATTGGTCATTAATATCGACACCACGATAACCGGGAAATTTATCACTCTACTCACATCTTTTTCAATCAAGGCCTATTTCCCGGACATTGTTAATAAATCACCCGAGGGGAGGGGGACTGCAAACGGTTCAAAATAGAAATACGTGTTCGTGATTTTTCCAACCACAGCAAGCGTGGAGTTGATATTCCAGAAGGTATGTACAGTTGTCTACCAGCTACAAAGAGCAGATAACCAGCCATGTGGCTTTGTAACCATTCACAGTTGTGTTTCAGGGAGGCAACCGGAAGTCAGAACGACCAGTCGCGAAAAAAATTTGTTTGACCTAGTTGACGAAGTACGCGATGGACCCTGTGTATCGAGTGGAAACATGCATTGTGCAGTCTCCTGATGATAAACAAAAATGTGACTGAATCAGGGCGCAACAGAGTCAGTCGGACCTGTTTTCACGACAAAAAATAAGTGCGCAAAACCTGCTGTTCCTCGTCCGCACACAGTCCAGGATATTGCTGTATAGCTAAAATAAACTGTGTAGCAATGAGGTGACGTACCTGAAGCATCGTACACTGTCTATCAAGCACGTGTACAGTGATTGGTCGCCAGGTATGATCAACTGACAGCCCAGAACATACCGACTGCAATCGGCTTGCACCACCTTCCATTAAACAATACCCTTTCATTCGTGTACTAAACCACTAGTCACTTACTACTGTTTCACTCGGCCTTAGTGGCTACCGCGAAACCGTGGCTTTCGTGAACGGTCACCCTTGCGTAGCCCTTCGATCGAATGTTGCCTGAAGGCGGCATCTCTAGCTAGCGTCTCTCCATTATATCAGAGAGCAACCTATCGGATGCATTCGAATTATTAAGGATGACTGGTGAGAGAAAGAGTGCACTTCAATGTGGAGTGGTCTATTGACCAACACGAACTAAGCGGTTACACGCGGTTACCATCATCTGCACATTCACAAACCTTCTGTTGAACTTTAAACAATAATTAACAAACACTGCAACTCGGTTCCATAATTTCCGTACTAACCTCCCATCAGATGTGGGGATGACGGTTTGACATTTGTCACACACTACTCATGTGGTCCATCAGTAGCCGCATCGTTTACACTGACAGACGAACCTTGTGTCGGGTAGGAATGAAAGCAACTCGTGCAACACTGTCACACATTCAGATTCCCTACCTATATGACTTGCCGTAATGACCAGTTTGCATTTCTGTGTTCTTCTAAAAAAAATAAGCGCACTCATTTCCATTGATTTATGCCCAATATTTATCAATGAGGCGTAGTCCGTCCATAATCACGCCGAAATGAGCATCTTTTCCCGAAAAATTCCCCCAAATCACGGACGACTTTCGAGAAGCGGTTCACGTGATACACCTCCGCGATTTGCTTACCAATCTGGGTGAATAGACGAACGACCACTTGACTCACACACAATCAACACACCTGAGATTTCATGGTCAGGTCAGCCTCTCAGGTATAAAACATATATCAAGGTTTCCCAATATGTTCGATTTACTTTCCGCAAAAAATAGTTTTGGAACTTAAGAGACTGGGTTTCTAGCATGTTATCTGGCACTGATTTCCTCCCCATTTAAGTTATTTTAGAGGCCACCAGGCTCAAACCAGTGCAGAATTTTGATTACGAGAAGGTCTTCTTCAGTTGTGTCACGGCGCAGTTATTTTTATCTAAACTGAATGATGAATTCAATTGAGCACACTCATCTGGACCCCACAGACGTAGAGAAAAAATTGTCAGGATATCCAAACGAAAATCGATGGATGTAGTTTCTTCATCACCGTATCTAATAGAAACAAAATAAAGCATCCATCTGCCAAATACAGGCAGGCCTTCCAAAGCGGCAAGGTCTAAACTCATAATGGATGACTGCAGTACAGGCCGATTCAACAGAACCACATGTAAAGTACAAATGGAAAAATCACATAGCACTATGGGGTCTCGTTCCGGCTCGAACTGCTCACACTGCTATCGTCCAGGACAAGGAAAATATTACACAACACTTTGTTGCCACCGAGGAAAACTTTTCGACTTTGAACTTTACACTAATGGGATTTATTTGGAACCATAACTGACAGCCGCCTTCATGATTTGATTTTCAAGGCCTGTAAACGCTTCTGCAGTTTAGACCCAGTTTCGACAGTAACAGTTCAGTTTACGTGTATTTTCGATGATTCGTTCTGTTTCCACAGAGTAGCCGTGAAGGCATTCTTCCTCTAGAGATCCCGTCGGATGGAAAATCAAAGCGAACGACGGTGCACACAACTTGGGCTTGTGAATAGCTCGAAAGCATTTCCTTACATATTGGTTTACTTACCAGTTCCGTGCACTAAATCCGGACACCCCAAACAGAGTGTACACGAACTCCAAAACAGGACTAGTTCCAATTCGTTCCTAAACTATCTTATGCCAAGATAGTGCTATGGAGAACCGGTCGGTGCGAAACGCAGGCATTGTTTCCACAATCACAGATTCCATTGAGCGAAGGCACTCCCGGCCGATCCTCTTGCGTTGTCAATGTTAGTGAAACTCTTCGTTCAACTGCCAACCCACCGACTGGTGCAATCAATGGAACAAACAGTTCCATGCTTTTAGGAATACTCCCAATCATATTGTGGTAGTCAAGTATGGCGAAAACATAGATGTGTTATTGAACGTCTGTCAGTGACCATGACGACAAACCAATGCGTTCGTAATGAGGTCACGTGTGGTCGTGTCATAGTGCACTTGATGCCTTAGATGTAATTGAGATTAACGACCAAGTTCGAAAATGCACTCGGGTGTAAGGGCGTCAGATATAGCATAGAAGCCAAAACACTAGGCTGATTTGGATTAAGTATGACTGAAACCCATAATTGGGACGGTAGCGGTCATACAGGCCGACATTTTACCCGTAGAAGTTACTGAAAGTGGCGCTACTGGAGGTGCTTCAATCGTGTGATCTGAATACAAACGTCGTAACTAAAGGTATGTCATCAAAATTCCTGGTTGGTCAGCTAAACAAACGAAACGGAACAAAACACGAAAGCGGCAAAGAAGTTGAGGCTAGGACTACCGTGGCAACATGATAGGATATTTCGGCAACTTTGTGAACGTAACGACTAGCAACAATGGCATTCCAGCACATAGTGAAGTGCTTTGGTTCTCTCATAAGACTTGCCTCGTCTACATTTAAACCTGATCCACGGGCCCCTGCAACTCTTATGGAAGGATTGAATAATTACGACTTGCGAAGTGAGCTTGTATCTGTGAGAATCAGATCCAACGAAAGCGGAACGTAATTAATGATGTCCAATATTCATTAATTATCCGCTTTCTGATGGAGGGATCTGTTAACTACATTTATCGTTGTTGTAGAATCCACCGATCAAGAATAGTTAATCGATCGTCGACGGTTTTTCAGCAGCCTTATGAGTAGTGCATCACGAATATGCATTTATCGCGATATCTCGAATATCGTAGTGACTGAAACATGAGGCGGCCTGGTGCAGCACATTCACTTGCCTGGAAACATCACAAACGAGGGATTCAGGTGGGTTTTAGGTGAGTCTCTCGCGAAACCAAATTAGTTTGCTTATGAGTGTATTTCGCTAATAGTTAATTGATTCATGCAAGCACAAAACTCCCTGAGCATATCGCGATGAGTAGGGATGTGTACGGATACATCCGCACATTTATGATTCTCTAGCTGGAATGGTAGAACATTTTTAATCTTGGATTGTTCTGGCGCTTTTTCATATTATCTCTTGATAGGATTTTTGAGATGACCCGAAAGAAGTTTGTCAAATCAAAGGTTCCAAGAGTTGTTCAAACTCCGTCGGGTAACCTGAAAGGTAGCAGACTACATCAATATTTCTATCGAGACGTCAACTTGTGTGTAACTGTTTTGTAAAACCATCTCGACTCGCATTACAAAAACAACAAGAAGTCGTTCACATTGGTGTTGAGTCCTACAGAAAAGCTTCGGGAACACCAAGCCAGTGACAAGCTGCATCAACTATTGTTTCGCTGCCGTACTCTGAATAGTTGCGTAGAGTGAAAGGTCTTCTGGGGGAGGGATTCCACTAGTACTTGAAAATTCGCGAGTAAGAGATACTGAGACGAACTCGTATGGGTTGGGAAATAACGCGTGCAGCGGAACACAATTTGTGTTGTGACGGATACACTAAGGAACTCACCCATCAAGTCCTTGAAGCCGCCAACCGGGATTCGACAAGTGCCAGTCACAAACTGTAGAAGACGCACGCGCTTCTCCTGAGGCAACTCCCGGACAAACTAAAAGGGGCAAATTGAAGCGCATAAGCACTGCGATGCATTCAAGTCATCCGAATTGGCGGTGACCGAAACAAATGAACATATGATGTACGTAGAACGGGGAAACCTAGGCATCACAAACTACTGGGAATGGGAAAGCTGTGCGTGAAGGGAAGTTTCATACGATTGGGATACTCTCGACGCTCACATGTGCCATTCTCCTTAACTGGCTGGACAGGAAGAACGCTGTTTGTAACGAGACGCAGAAAAAGCACCTTTCACTTGAGGAATCATTGTGAAAAATAGACGCCCGGGTGTACCTGTGAAATTATACAGCATGTGATTGCATCACATTTCATACAAAGAAACTCACTACGGAGTTGTCAGGGTTCTTTTTCATCCCCAAGCTTTTGATTTCGTGATGAGCCATATTCTGTATTGCACAAATTTACAGACTTTCGCGCCAATTGACTTCATGTGGTAAGACCTAGAGAACCACATTCGTTTGCTAATGATCAGTCGAAGATTGTACACCAATCGACTAATTTTCGAGATTAGACGATATATATATAT
>NW_008751914.1:637440-687027 GCF_000715545.1 Opisthorchis viverrini
ATATATATATACACTACAGGCCTAACCTTCGCCTTTGGTTGCAGTCTTCGCTTGAGATTATCGTTCTCTGCGCAAGCAATAAGAAAAAGGCTATCTTAGTCTCACAGCCTGCTTAGTTATGATAGATGCCGCCACGGTGGAGGCCCTGTTAGAACAAGGTTTAGATACCTTCGCCTTTGGTTGCAGTCTTCGCTTGAGATTATCGTTCTCTGCTTCCGCAATAAGAAAAAGGCTATCTTAGTCTCACAGCCTGCTTAGTTATGATAGATGCCGCCACGGTGGAGGCCCTGTTAGAACAACTAAGGTTTAGAGAGATGTTTACTCAGCTCAGGGTCCTCGCTACTGAGTCGTTCTGTAGGTGGACGACACAGTGAATAGCATAGCGGACATTCTGAACTTGTTGTGACGATTTATTTCAAGTCGACCAGACTCAGATTACTGGTTAGTGTTTTCATACTTTGTTGTTTGAAGCTTATGACCTAGTTTTCAGACTCACGCTGATGCCGTGGATCTTGAATGCGGACGCTTTAACTTTAAGCCACCGGCTGATTCAGTTAGTAATTGGCCTTAAACCTTCTGGGCTGGTATGTATCCAGATTCGTTTGCTCAATCTTTTCGAGTCTAGTATGAACGACTGATTAACCTACAGCATGACATCATTTCAGCCCAGTCTCGGAGCCAAGGTTTCACGTGAGTGGGCAGAAAACCAAACCATATAGTTAGTCCGATTCCGGCTCATCCTATTCTAGTGCGTTCCGTACTGGTACGAGTCGATCAACCTAAAAGGCTGGAGAAGACGCTTTGGTTTTGGTGACGGCATTGTGCGACTTAGCACTTTGTCTGGTTCTACCTGTGCAAGCACCATCAATGTGACCAATGCAGTTCCGTAGTACAGTGATGGTTACTGGCAGACACAGCAACCCATCACATTTGGCACTCCTAAACCACAAACATGGTTCCCTTGCAAGCCCAAGTCCATAGGTTGACGCAGGGAGCTCACAGTCGTGCTCAATAGTAGTCCAGAAGTTTGGAAGTCCTTTGGACAGCGTTATCCGGAAAACGTTTTGGGGCACGCTAGGGTAACCTTCATTCCTCCTGAACTGCTACCAATTCCTGTGGTTGCGAGGTCTGACTTTTTGGTGAGGTTCACTGTTGTGTCTCGCGCAACAACGCAGCCCGCTGCGAGTGCCATGTGACTTTTACACCAGTCTAAACGACAGTAACTATTTCATGCTGACGTACATCTGCAGGTCTTCTAAGAATTTCAACGAACTGGTAACCTCGGTCTTCTCATCGATAACCATACAGTTCAGAGTAGGATACGATAATTGTCGGTGAAATCACCGTGAACGACACCCATCAACTACTCTCTCAGATTGTCTGTTCACTTCCGAACATCCAACGGTGGACCGCGATGGAGGGGAATTTCGTCAACCTCCTCAAGCGGATCCTCACGAAACTGTTCCTTGAAAAATTGCTAATGGTCATCTGACTTATTTATGAGTCGTAATTTGCAACTCCCCGATTAAGCTATGACTGCCTCGCAGTCCAATGTTCTTCAGTCTCCACCGGTGGTAGTTGGTGGTCGATTGCAGGTAAAGATTACCGACCGGAGATGAGTTGGGATTGCATTATCAGTTGGCCAAGATACTGAGATATCAAAAACAGATACATCTGTGACAGGATTTGGAAACATCAACCTACCAAACAAAACCTCACCTAGATTTATGACCTGACACTTTGGAGATACAGTTCGCCGTAGCCGAGTCGACAATGGAAGTGATAATGCCACTAGAAAATCCAATTCTATTTTGACCGCCACCGGTGTCAGACTAACTGCCCCCAAATTTAACATAAGGGAGAAGCATCACTGACTGTTCCAAAAAAGAAGTCATTGGTGATGTCACAACCCGCTCTAAACTCCATATTTATTTATCTACTGAAAGATTATTTTCTTAATGTTTGAATTTGTAGATTTATTTGCTATTTTCATCTTTGTGGGAGTGTCTGTGGATCGCGTTTCATTCCTATTAACTGGTGGTAATTGATGAATTTAGTTTCCTAGGATCATCAGGAGTATATATATATATATATACTTTGTAGGTGCGAAGCATAGAGCGGGTGATCTTGATCACCTTTTCTACTATTACTTGCGCTTCCTGCTGTCCTTCAAAAATGATAGCAATGTCGTCAGCATATTCCCGGTGGACAAGGTTCCCGCCCGCAGAGATCTGAACACCTATACAACTTAGTCGATTAAACGACGCATGAGTAAAGTGGCCTAAAGATGAGGTGACATGATGGCTTTGGTCACCAGTGCATCAATTTTGGGTGTTGATCAAACCAAATCGTGGTTCCATAGGCTGTCGACGTCGGTACAGTGTTTTCCGGTGATGAAAGCAGCAACGCCCAATCGCCTCGCTACACAACGCGCAACAAGTGTCAAATGAGAGTAAACCCTACGCCTTTAGGATCCCATAAACAAGGTCACGGCTACCATGGAAACCTACGACGACACAAAATAAAATAATCCTTTTGATGAACATTTGCCATACCACCGAAAGAAAATACTGGGGCTGAGATACTGCCAGTTTGCCCAAGCCAGGACAGCATTGGAAATCTGGGACTGGGATTCGATCGTTTCAGTTAGTAAGTTCGAATTTTAACCGCTTGACTATGCCAAGCTGTAACAGTGAGGACATGCAGTAAATAGCGAGGAAGACCTGACGTAGGATCAGTGAACCAAAATATTGCTTGCATAGCAAGCTAGGCTTCAGCCTAGGCTATAGAATGTGATTTCTTTTTCACCCGGCTCATTTCTTGTTGGGCTGTTTGATTGCTCATTGTGATTTGGGTAGGCCTGACGGAATCAACGTAACAACAACAGGAGACTATCGCAACATTCGTTATCGACCGGTGTTGGTGTTTGAGACAGTGTGTGGCTCCGATATGCTTAACCGCGTTAAAAATGTATAGGTAACATACATAAGACTAATGTTATATGTAGCCAAAGTGCGCACAGCCTTAGTGCTACACATTGCATTTCACAGATAGCCAACAAACAGGATCGCCTATTGCGGTACCGACGGATTACACATATGCAATCAAAACCGAGAACAAAACAAATTATGTTGGATGAGTGCAAGAAAGAACCGTACTAAAGGAAGTGACGACTAATATTCCAATAGCTGGTCGTCGAGTCACGGAACCCTCCAGTTTCTCCCTCAAAGGGGCGTTGATCCATCAGGCTGAAAACCAATCAGTTAAGCTCTGAAAACCGAACCCTATCTGATGCGGCCGTGGATTGCTCATCGTATGGTCCGATTTGTTCCTCTTCTCTTACAGGCTGAGGATCAACTCTTGCGAAACTTTCACTATCACTGCGACAGCTAGTTCATAAACCAGTGGTAAACCATCGTCTATACGGATAAAACGAACCGAATCTGTGGCATCTGGACTGGTTAAGACCAACAGAGTGGACCAAAAACGAATCTTCAACAACTAAGTCCACGTTAGCTTCTGTTTTTGGTCCAAAGACATAAGTCCAATGTCCTAGAGTAGCTGAAGATTAACTGTCCACATATATCTAACCGGGGATTAGAAACCATGCCAACGGTTCCGTTTACGTTAAGATAAAATGCACCGTCCCACTAGCCTTGGATACGACTAAGCATTACCAGAACGCTTTCGAGAAATACACTTTATTTGTGATTTTATCTGAAGGTAACCCACATCAGAAGGCCGTGATAGGTGTTTCATCCATGTGGAGGATCAACAGCATTGCACTTCGCACACTAGCGAGATTCGGAAACGCATCCTTCCGGCTAGTGGCTGGACAGTTGTTAACCGGTACCTGGACAGACACAGTTCATGCCATGTGATTCGGTGTGATTGACTCCTTGGTTGATGACTTACCGGACAAAAGACCCATGCGATCTGTGGAATTTTTCCTGTTTCTGCCGAGAACCACATCCGCACGGAGCTGCTCGACAGTTCAGCTGCTCCACTTACCGGATGTGATTACAATAGAAACGTCAAAAATCCCCTCACTTCCATCAAAACAATGTCGGGTTGCGTATTATTTCTGTGCACAATGTTTATGGAATTGTCGTAATGCAATGATTTGTACCTACTTACATCGTGTTTACCAACTACACATCCGGCACTGAGCCAACAAGTTTCTCCCTAACTGACCAGCGGGCTAAAAAGTCAGGTACTTTTCGTTCCAGCGGTAAAGAAGGCGTGAAAACGTCCTTGTAACGAGGACCTCATCATTAACTTTTAGAGCTACTGGTGGGAATAAAACGTCCTGTGGTTGTTGGAGTGTTCGTCCGGATGGTTATCTGTTTTGCCCCCAAAAGTCTTTGTAATAACGGATATGTGTGGTTAGCTAACGCTTCTACCGACTAAAACTGAGATAACAACTGGGGTGGTTGGGTGACGTATAAATCTGAAATTTATTTGGTTACTTTGGATTTGCTCACCACCCACGGGTGCACCGTGGATTGGGTCGTTAAAGCGGTTGGTTGCGTATGCTCTAGAGTAAGAACATCATAAACGAGAGATTCAGCTGGGTTCCAGGTGAGTATCTCGAAAGAACCAAATTAGTTTGCAGATGAGTGTATATTCGCTAACCAAGATTATCCAATTTTCATTTGACCAGCGCAAGCTACGTGTCAGTTTATTTCCTCATAGAAATGGAGGACAAGGAGCGATGGAGAACAAGCGCCAGATGAGGTTTGATATAGAATGAAGAGCGACAGTGACGATAAGTGGTCAGTTTTCTGAAATCAAGGATGGAAACGATCATCTTGCATTGCATTCTACACGAAAACTCTGCGACAAAACTTCAGAAGATCTTGCACACACGCTTTTTTTGCCTTGCTGTGAAATGCCACCTCCTTGGTACTCTTGGGGATCAAAAGTGCCGCTCATAGCGAGAAAACCATGGGTTAAAAGACCAAACACGGCAGTGTCTACGGATTAAGGCTAAACAGCGTCACGGGCTACGTGATATCGCCATGTATGTGAGTACCTTCAGCCATCAGTGAAGTGATGCCTCGGAAACCGAACGAGCCAGTACAACTTGCTCCGATGCTCGGAGTTTGGATTTTCAGGTCACAGCGCACCACATTTCGTTCGAAACGTGCTCTCGTAAGGTGCACCGGGCAATCGATCACATGGTATGTAAAACATGTGACTGATTAGACGACATTGACAGGTGGCCGAATGAGCTCATTCAACGCGTAAGTAGTCGACTGCCTGACGGTGCACCTAGGCCAAACTAGACTGATCTCTCCCAGAGTACTTGTGTGTGTCCTAGACGAACCGTGATCACGGTTCACTTTCGTAAAGTAATGCCAAGACGCTTGAGCGTCACTGATCGAGTGTAATGACAACAAGTGTATGAATTGTGCATTATGTTTCATCAGTGCTTTGCTTATTTTAACATCAGTCCGACTTCCATTCCTGATAGGGGTCAGCACCACGTAGCACAGAAGAAAACATTGGCAAAGTAACCGTCAATTTTCAGATTGGGCAGAGAAAATGGATACGAGGCTGGATAAGACTCACGATCACCTCACTACTAACTAAAACTAGGTGGTTACCCAAAAACGTACCACAAAAGGTGTCATGAGTCGATAAATGGGTTGATATTGGTGTATATGACAAAGACTCCGGACAAAATATGAAGTCCGGACCGATGAGGCACGTATCGGCGATGGCTTTTACCAAGAGCTGGACAAAGCTTTTCGGTTTCGGACAGAGGAAGGACGATAAATCGAATAAAATATTTCCTTACAGCCAAAAAATTCACAGAACCGAAAATCAATTACTAAATTCTTTTCAGCCAACGTTCGTGCGAACCACGACAATCAACATAATACTTGTCTGCAAGTGGTTTAGCATATGACGGTTGGTGTGACGCCAGGCTTAACTTCGAAACGACCAGATATACAAGACCATCCAGACGAATGAGCTGCTTGCATTCTTCACTTGATCGGCCTTGAACCTCGTTGGATCACAGTATGTAGGCGATTACATATAGTAGATTAGTTGTAGTTGGTTGAGGGATGTACGGAATTAAGACTACTATCGTTTGAAGAAACCTCTTCTTGCATATGCAGAGTTATTCCGATAAATTCACTCCAAAGAGGAAGTGGTGGGTTCGACTTTCGCTCTTGTTAAAGCTCATCAGGAGTTTACTTCTGGGATTTGAATCTTGGATGCCTGATGCAATTGTTACCACTATTCTATCGACGCATACTGGACGCACGTCAATTAGTGTGACTGAACAGACGAACATGTTCACACTCGATTGATCCGCCTGTCAAAACTCCAAAAGTCGGGTTGCACCAGGGAGGCTTGAGATCCGCGGAACAGTTGTTCAAACGAAAGTGATGTGAGCATGCATTCTACAAATCCCGCAACCACCCAAAAAGAAACTTTCGACTAGTTGTAGCAGGTTGCGGCGTTTGTAGGATTTGTATTCACATTACATCGTTTGAATAGTTCCACAGGAAAGTTGTTCAACAGGTTTTAAGAGCATATCAGCCGATCGGCTACAAAAAAAAACAGACACAGGGTCGTTGTTCAGGTCACTAGGCAAACCGATCACAGTGCTCAGGTGCGTTCACGCGTCATCATTCACGTGCTGGTTATGCAACGGTAACACATTCGTCTCGCAGGTCAGATGTCCGGGGCACAAATAGCGTGTCAATATTGACTATTGATGGGAGAAATTCGAGGCCTTGACATCCAAACTCGAAGACACTGCGGACTGTGTGAGCATTTAGATATCGTACAGTTGACTACAAGCAGTTGGGACTCAACATTCGAGGATTAGTCTATATCACAGGATTATTTCGCGAAAATGGAGTGATCGATTGTCAGACAGACCTATCTACCTGTTTATTCTATTACTTAGTGAATTGGTTAATGTTGACTAATGCGCACCCCACTTAACTGAAACGACACAACCGTGTACACATTAGTGTGAACGCATCCTACTTAAGTTTGATGACCGCACGTAACAAATACAGGAAAAAAAGTGGACTTGGCCCTGGAAAACAAGGCAGAAAACAGTTGTCTCGGTATTGTGCGTGTTGTGATGAAGTGTATGTACACTTGAGAGGTGTAAACAGGAGGGTTGGTGCCGGGGCGGAAGTTCGACTTAGTTCAGTTTTTCAACGATCAACCATGTACGAGCGTGCACCGAGGGGGGCTTCCACAGCATTTAAACGTTGACAGTACAAAATGAGGGTGCGGACTGATTGGGATCCATAAGGTAAGACAGGGGGGCATAGAAGTGAACGTCAACAACAACCGAACGGATACAACAGTGCCAAAGACCAGACGACTTAATGTCAGAGAGAGCGTCTAGCCACTGATTGTATGGGTCCCTGGAGCTCCAACTTCGCAGGCTGGACGAATCAGCAAAGTCCAATGGTTACTGCTTATGTTTTCCTTCAGGACATACTCCCTATCCTGTGTTTCCTTCCAGTCGGCGAAAAGTCCCACAGACAGGACTGACCCCAGATAAAAAGAATGTGAAACAGTCCAGCCAGTAGAACTCTCAAGTGCCGGGAACTATCCATCATGCCTTAGAATTTCTATCTCGAAGGTTCCACGACATGAGTGTAGTGACTGAAGCGAGTACTCTTCTTTCGTCTTCATGCTTCGGACCACAAAGCAGTAAGAGACTCACCACAGCTTTAAAAACCCTACCAGTAACCGACAAGTTAGTGTCGAGGCGCCACCACAGATTCACGAAACAGCTGGAAATATAGCGCGTTTTGCCAATTCGTCTCTGTTCATATCACGATGCAAAGCTTTGCAGGGATCTGAACCCCGGATATCTGAAGTGCGAAAAGACAGTGTCGCAACTACTCCACCGGCGTACACTTTACGAAGTTGAATGACCACGCTTGAGCAGGCTGGTTAGCCCGACACATTTGTTAGCTGTGTTGCTGCCGAATGAGATACAGCAACAGATGAGTGGGTTCATCAAACAATCGCAGCGCCGAGTGTACCACGAATGTGCTTTGTATTTCGGTAGAATTCCATCTAAGTAGTTTTATGAGGTGTGCGTGTGTCTGTCCATACTCCAGTTTGTTCGCGTATTTCTTTGGAAGAAGGTAGGAAGTGTGCACTGTGATGGCTTACGCTACTAAGTTAGTAAGCAGGTTATTCGTCTCTGCTGGAATAGGGCAGAAGGATGGTCTCGATTGAACGTGTCAATTTACAAGCTTGACTTCGATTGAAGCTAAACCATATACCATTCACTGAGGTGTACTAGCAGCGTGTACTGTTACGTTGACTACAGTAAGCCCATATCAGAAAACGAGACTCTGTATGGATTGTGCATCCATCCTTATCCGCGATGAACACATTGGCCATTTTAACCAAATGTACCGGGAAATCGGGCTATTTCCAGTCGGTGGGCATTCTTTCTAGTTCTCTGAATCTTCCCATTCACCACTTTAAGGCCACGGACTGATCCGCGTTTCGGGGGTTTCTGTACCATAACACAGCTATGGAGCCAGTCCTTTGACCTCACTTTCCGAAAAGTATAGATCTAAAACCGGGAAAGCTAAACGGTTGAATATAGATTGACTCCAGGACGTCACTGGGTTTCATCCACGTTTATAGTGAACTACCTACCCATATGATCAGACCTATGACAACAATCCTTCTTACCATCAACAGGCTTCAATCCGGAAGTGGAGCGCAACTTAAGGAATGAGAGACGGGCAGAAAAGGAGTGTCACAAGGGATAGTCACGCAACCGAAAATGATGTAGGTTGTAAGTGATAAGTCTATAGTCCAGTCGAGTGAGGTGAACTGTGTGATCATTCACAGCAGCGCAGAATGAAAAATACTTGGGTTGTGACTGTTGTAGCTTGAGTGGACGCTCAGCTGACCTGTGGACAAAGGAGCCAACCGTTTGGACGGTGGAGCCGACCTTGTGAACTCTGAAGAGTCACAGTTCCCAGACGATGGTACTCTGACTATTTTAATCAGTGGAACACATGGCTTCAAAAGGGAACCAATATGATTTGCGACTTGTACTAGGTAGTAAAGGAACCCATATTTAACTCAAGGGACCTTCGCTCACTTTCAAAACCATGAATAATCCTAGAGGGAGTACCAATGGCCTAAATGTCCTTCCCGGCTTATCCACACACCGACTACATAAGGTCGTGGATTACCGTTTCGACGTCCTTTCTCTTACAGAGGCGACTTCCAGGTCATCTTGGCAATACGTACACATGGTGTTTCAGAAAAAAGAACTTCAGACCTTTAACCTGCTTCATATACTCGGCTTCAAGATAAGTTTTACGAATTGGATGGGGGAGGAAAACATTCGGCTATTGGTTCTGAGTGCGTTTTACAAATAGTACAATTTTCATACTGTCAGTGCAATTAGTGGTATACGTATGTGGGCTTTTCTCCACGGATAAATCTTCGGCCAAATTCTATGTAATTGACTTTCAAGGTCGAACGGACTCTGACAACACCAAAAAGACACTGTGATACAGCGATGAGAATTTCGCACATGCTTCCAACGAATTAGGTCACCTTATTGAGAGTGATGTCTGGCGATTGAGTCGAATAGGTTGACTGATTCGCGGCCCAACCTTCTGTTGTATGTGCAAGAGATGACTGACAGGACAAACTATTGGCATGTGAGAAGCGGATAAATCGATATGCAGATGCTGCATACAGCTGGAAGTTCTCAGAGGGATCGGAGTCTGATAGTTACACAGTTTTCAGTAGGCTGGTCACCAGAGAAGACGTATCTATGGTTGTGCCTATATGACTTTGCCGAACAGTATTGTCTACAGCTACCGTGATTTCTAGTTCAAACGAAACGGTAGATCAAGAGCTACTGTGAGTTGAGGGACGATACGAGAGGACAGAAGAGAATCGGCTGCGATTTCCAGCCACCAGTGGGAAGTTTAGCTGAGAACACTCACGAAATCGTACGGAAAAAGAACTAAGCTAAACCATGAGGCGATAATAAGGGGAACAATACAGTCTCTTGAGGGTCGGGAATATGAAACACACGCACAATTTACTGACGTGAACGTACTTGCCAAAACCATTGAATTTCTCTGCAACGCTCAGTATACTTTTTGTAAATTGTATTGGCTTCCCAATCGTTAACATCCAACTGTTGCATTCCGCACAGAAGGAGCTGTATGCGACGAAATTGTAAGAGACAAGAGGCAGTTATAGCGAATGGGTGAACAATTGATCAAGATTGGTGAGAGCAATTGTAACATCAATGCACAGCTACAATTAACTCTAACCATTCGGTTATTTCATTGTTTTTCCGTGATTAGTGATCAGGTTGACAGCATGGCTTTAGATTCCTGTCGCTCCTCTAAAGCAGACAGCATTCCCTCTTTGAGAGAGCAAGACTACGAATAGGGTGCTTCAGAGGATCAGTCAAAGGTTATACTTTTGAGGGGAGTTTCACTAGCTGCGACAAAAAACTTTTGTCTGATACTTTATCATCATACTGGCAGCCTGCAGCTAGCATGATTTGTGGTCTGCCTGTGAACAATCAATAAAAAAATGGCATGTACGGAGGTCTGAAGCAACAGCTGATTCGAAGTAAATGACATTTTGTGCGGGATTGCAAATGGAAAAGAGTCTGCTTGTGTGTTTCACAGCAATGTGAAGTGAGTAACCCAGTGATGACACTACAAGGTAGCAATAGCATCATTCAGTTTTTGTGACAATTCTCTGTAAAGCTGTCAGTTAACCTGAAGGAAACCTGGATACTAAGGGACTGAATACAGACAGGAATGGATTGGAAACACGGAGTTATTTCCAGGGCTCCAATTTGCAGCCATGCACGACACAAAGTACGCCTACCGATTCGAGTATTCTTTCACTGTTTGTTTTATTACACAAGACTGCCGTAAGACTGATGACACCGACCTTGGGATTTCCGAAGAGACAACAAATCAAGTGGCTGAATATACAACCTAATATCGCGTGATTTACGGCAGCATATAAATTCGTGATGTATTAACCAAGAGGGGCAATCACAGAAAACAAGCTTTGTCCGTTACTTCCAATGTTCTCATGACAACCAATCAAGAGTGATAAAATTGGCAACCACCTTCTCGCAAACATATGGAAAAACCTGAAACACTCACCTCAAGCTCCCGCTCGTCAAAGTACTGCAGCCACTGTAACGGGAATACATCAGAAACTCCCTGAAGAAATGCTTCAGTTTGTTCCTCAACACCTCGGGAAAATCGCCAGTTCACAATAAGGCTATGTGAAGAAGAAGTGATATAAAAGGGGGGGGAAGGATAGATAGATATGTGTAAGACATCATCACAAGACTGGTGACGATAAAAGTTGCTGTTGTTAGTGGTAAGTAAGTGGTGAATCAACGTAGGACCTCAAATGACTCTTCCGTTAATAAGCTAACTTATAGGTCAAAATCCATACACCAGCATTAGTCTGTGAAGTGCCCAAACGTACAATACTGTCGAGTGATGGTGAGTAGTTAAGCCATCAATGCAGGCCATCGCCCGGTAATATTAATCTTGTTTTAACAAAAACCCAGACCGTCAGACCGAGAAGTGGTTGTCGAGTGACGTTCAGCAGTTTCCGCCACACAAAACAATACTGCTCCACTATTAGAGATCCAAAACACACAAAAATGCGGTCGTATGAAAGCTGACCACAAATTTGAGTATTATCAGACAGACGATGCGCAATCAGCAAAGATGGACGACATTCCCAACAGAAGATGGACGGCAGCAATAAAATAAACAAAAAGATGGAGATTAAAGTCGTATGAAAGCTGACCACAAATTTGAGTAGTATCAGACAGACGATTCGCAATCAGCAAAGATTGACGACATTCCCAACAGAAGATGGGCGGCAGCAATAAAATAAACAAAAAAATGGAGATTAAATGTGCCATCCGTGAATTTGTTTTTCAGTGCGAGTGTCATATGGGAAAAAAGAACACGAACTACTTCTTTCTAACGGTCATTCTATGCGATAGCGAAACTTGCAGTGAAGTCGTAATAAAGTCGTCTCCCTTGAGAGGACCGACCGAAAGTTGTCCCTTGGAAAAACGGTTAAAGATGCTGCAAGACACTTGCTCTCCTCACTATGGGGAGGGATGTCAGAAGAGAAGACTGTAGTCGGTAAGGATATGATAAACCCCATCCAAGAAAAACGCATCTCGAATCCGTCTCTTGAAGTGATATTTCTAGTGGGAAACAAATAAATAAAAAATATCTCAGCTGTAACACCTTTTCGGTGCTTAGCTGCCATGCTACCCGAAGGAAGCACGAGGGCTGGGGTACTGTCAGGTTACCCAAGTCTAGGCAGGGAAAGTTGAGAGGCAGAGGTCCGTTCGAACCACGGACCTTCCGGTCAGTGAATTCGCGCTCTAACCACTTGAGCCAAATAAATCAATGAAAAGTGGTCTCTTCCGAGGAGCGGTCCTTTTAGAGGGATACAACTCTACTGCGCTCAGTACGCCTAACGTGCTGTTGACAAGTGCTCAAAAAACAGTGGTGTTCATCTGACAACTAGGAGTCCTAGCAACCCCTCACAGGCGTTGTACATCTCAAGAAAACCATGGGTCTAAGCAGAATGTGGCCAACCGAGGAGCGAATCCAAAAGGCCGAAAGGTGCTATGACGCTCAAAACTCAGTTGTCGTCTGGCGGGAATGAATACATAGCAAATCTACCGGTAGAATTGGACATTAGAGTCATTCATTCACAACCTGACATTCACAACCTGAAGATCGAGAAAGTCGGAGGAAAACTCACTCGATGTATTCCGACTTGTTTTCTTCCGTCACCTTGATGGTGCTTCCGTTAGGCTTCAGTTCGTGTGTCTTGACTTCACCGAGGACTTCATAATCATCCGAAAAGTAGAGGTCCATGTCTGCTTCGTCAACATTAGTTTCTCTGTTCGCGAAAAAGGGTAACAACGCATTGGGAACCTCCAGAAGAAACAAAATGTGAACTTTGAGGTCAAGCGAAGAAGAAATATACGCCCCAAAGGAATGAATGACCTATCAAGCTGACGTAATAGTGTTAGAAATAGGACCCATATAACTTGTCGTTTACAGCAAAAGAGAGTGACGGCTCGAATAACTCAGTTAGTCATGTGACTGACTGACTGTGACGTGGAGTAGAAATGACCTAAATTTAGAACAATGAATCACGTGGATGTTTACATACTATCGCACAAATACGACAGAAGGATTGAGTGTGGAGAGCCATCAAGGTTTGGTGGATTATATGGAAGAATTTAGTCATCCGCGGTGTCAACATGCTTCATGTAGCCGTGAAGGACTCGATGAGCCCATGTATTTTTCCACAATAAATTCATCCGTTTTATTCCAACGGATATTGAAGATAATACCATGTTACACCCAGTCGAACGACTACTAGAAACACGTATGCGAAATTCTTAAAAAGCCATGTTACACTTCTTGATCGTCTCAACTAAGCTCGGAAGAAGTATAGTCGGGTGGTAGAGTTGGAATCGACACTCACGATGCGGATAATGGGAAGCAACTGCTTCAGCTATGTGCTGACCATCATCTGTTGCCGGCCAGTACGAACTTCCAGTAGAAACGCTCACTTGGGGGCCACCAACCGCAAGACAATCATAAACGCACCTGGACCATATGGCTTTCAGTTACCGATGGGAAGCCTCAATTGAAGAATGTTGTTCCTTCTGGGGTGCAAGGGTCCGGTTACCACTTGGCTTTCAGTAAGCATTATGCGACAGCCACTCCATTCCTTATCTTCGACAAATTTCAATAGCTCAAAATGATCGACTTGATCTGGATAGAGAGCTACTGGAAACGCAGTCATGTGGATGACGAAGATTGCTTAAAGGTTGAATCGCGACGCTTTAAGGAGCCGTGCCCTCCGCTTTTACACCTGTCTGTCAAAGCCATCAGATTTAACTAAATGCACGCTGGATATCGTCGAGACAAGCAGGTCCTATTGCTGCAAGAAAGGCCATACCAACCCCTAGAGACTACGATAGTGTACGTAGATCCTTCAAACACCGAATAATCAGGAGCTTGGAGGATGAGGGAGACTGCTGATGGATTTTGAAGGCCCAGGAGAGGGCTTTCACTGCACGCACGATTTCAGCTGATTCGATCAACAGGTTTAAAGACGAGTGTCATGAAACGGTATGCGAAAAAGACGGACCAGGAATTGATTCACAAAATCGTTGTCTTGAGCGATGGGTTGATTAGTTCATAGGACAGTTCAGCTGGTCTCCTTCAACACAACCGCTGCAAGAACATTGACACAAGTCCGCCGTCCACAAGAGAAATTCAGCGTGAGATATCAAACCTCTGTAGCGGACATTTCCATGTCCCCTCAACCAACTGCACTTAATTTGTCCAGTACATGGATGTTTACTAGATCCCACGACTTACCTGCTACACAAGCACACAAGTCACGTGACAAACGCCGTTCCACCCGCAACCTTGACCGACTACAAGTCAGTTCCTGTCTTGTACGCATCGGAACGATTCATATTTTATACACACATCAAACTTTCCTATATATAGGAAGCGACAACACAGTCAACACGCATGGACTCGCGCGCGCGCAGGGAGCAAGTAGTCAGCTAAACACTCCAAGTCCACGGACAATCATGGAATACGTGTAACAGCCAAACTGTGGAGAAAACACGTTCCCACCGTCCGGACTTTCATCAAGGAACTCTCACATACGATAAGTTCCTTTATTGACTTGCTCCCATTTCGCATTGTGTTCATTTTTATACGTGTCGCAACCACACTAAATATCTCTATTAGTGCACATACGCCTTCTGATTTGCATTATGCTCATCATCAGCTGAGCACTAATACCTCCGACGAAACAGGACACCTGGCCCGGATGATGTCTACCCCAGATTCTTCAAAGGTGGTGAGGTCCTGGTGAACAGTCGGACGACTATACTGTAGAAGATTTGGAACGGAAGTAAAATATTCGTGAAATGGAGCTTCTCGACCATCATCTCAATTTTCAAAAAAAGGGCGCCAGAACGTCATACGGAAACCATCGTGGCATCAGCCTGGTATTCGTAGCAACCCGAGTGCCCTGTGGCATTATTTTGCGCAAGTTGATCGATTATCGGGAGGGGCAGATTCACGAGAATCAAACTTGGTTTCACGTTGACCGAGCATGCATCGACATGTTCTTGAGCAGCGCCACTCTTTCGAAGGTTTCACGTTGGTCGTCTTTATTTGAAATCTGTTTTTGACTCTGTCAACCGTCAGGAACTTTGGCAATATCTGGCGATAAAAGGTGTCCCTTCCAAATGAGGGCACTGAATGAGAAATTTTATGAACGGGTAAAAGAACAATTTCGTCTGAGTTCACTACATCCAGTGATGTAAGACAAGCTTACCATATCACACCTTTTTCTTTAACTTTGTCATGATGTGCTGCTTGGAATTCCTCTGCATGCCTCTGGAACTTCGGGGGTTGAAGTGTTCCCTGGGCGTTCCTTCACAGACACTGGGAATGCGGACGATACTGTCCCCCCCTAGTTCAGACCATTCGAAACCTAACCTAAATAATTCTGCCGCATGGTTTGGCATGCGCTTCACACCTGCAAAGTTTAAAGTGTCACTACAATACTGGGTGGGACCAAACCCAAACCTCATGCCCGCATACCTGGTCAATTTTATAAGTTCCGGTGGACCGGTTGGAGATGAGATTACTTCTCGAATCTGAATGGTCAGGGCAGATTTTGTCAATCTTAAACACCTTTAGCACCGATGTGACGTCAGTTTGTCTGTCAGCAGCAGTACGATCCATAAGGCTCTATGGATCAGAAACGTCACCTCTACGTGCAGAGGATATACGAAAGCGAGTTTGACCATCGGTCGGGTCTGGTGGGAACATCGGATTAGTAACGTCAGACGGTCCTAGAAAAAAGGAACTCTCCCGCGACAGATGTATTACTCATGTTTCATAAGTTATGCTGGTTACGACATGTACTCGGCGTGTCAGAAGATCGTCTGCCTCGCAGAGCTCTTTTCGCCCAGCTTTCAGTTGACTGGAAGCGACCGAGAGGTGGATAGTGTATGACCTGGCAAGAAAGTATGGAAACTCCAGGTGTCGCCTTATTGAATGGGAACCCAGAGACTCAACTCACCAATGGTTAATGACACTGCCAGATATAAACCAATCAAACAGTCAGTGGCACTACTGAATCGTAGCTGTCACCTTCAATGCGTAGCTACCCAGTTTCCGAAGTAAATGAGCATGTTATCGCCTCCAATGCTTGGGTGCATGTCCCACATTCTTCCACTTTCCGGTGGTCGAAACTGTAGCATCTGGAATCAACGTACCCATGAGCTTTTGGGTGACAAATTGATTTATTGTTTCGACCCTTCCATTTCAGCATGGAGGTAAGTAAAACCATCTGGCCTTTGGGGATACACTAGGTGCCAGATTATAAATCACCTGCATGCCGTTGCACCACAATATTCCCATTTGACATCCATCCCCATTCTCTCTAATACTTCCGAATAGTTATTTGCGCTAATCACCTTGCTTAACATTTTTTCTCAAACTGATAGACGATAGACTTTGTCTGGCGAGGGATCTGAGCAGCACTGACCGTGTGAGTATAGGCTGAAGTAGCATGTTGATGAATTATTCGGTGCAGCCGAAGAGTAACATGTGATTCACTGCCACCAACGTTTGTAGAGTGAACAACGAATAACAAACAAAGAAAACTGAACTGATCAAGAGCGATTTGTCAATTTTCCAAGAGCCGGTGTGGACAGATTATAAAGGATACCTGAATAGCTTGTTACCAAGGCTCTTAGAAACACTGTCAAACCCATTTATGGGTTGTCAGGTGATGATTTGCATTCACTAAAAAACGCCCAGCTGTAGCACCCTTCCGGTGCCTAGCTGCCATGCCACCTGAAGGAAGCACGAGGGATGGGATACTGCTAGGTTGCCCAACCCTAGACAGGGGAAGTGGAGAGGCAGAGGTCGGGTTCGAACCACGGACGTTCCGGTCAGTAAATTTGCACTCTAACCACTTGAGGCATTTCGCCCCTTGCATTAACTAATTGTGTGCTGTAAATGACCTTTTTGGATCTCTTTAAAATAAGCGTTGCGTGCACAGTCAGTTCGGAATAAAGTCATCGAGAAACCTTATAATTAATAAGAGAGGATTTTCGGAAGCCTGCCTGAATGCAAACGCGATCACGGACGAAACAGAACTGTTTCCAACACAGTCTCTAAAAGGTTTATATTGCCGACCGGTCATCTTCACTGAGCACAATCTCCAAATAGGCTCAAAAGGGTGACAACCGGGTCACTTGCTGTTTCAGTCAACGAGGTTACGGAGGATAAGCAACGTCTAAAAAGTTACGTCACGTGTATGCGCACAGCAAATC
Source organism: Opisthorchis viverrini (assembly GCF_000715545.1). Taxonomy (NCBI): domain Eukaryota; kingdom Metazoa; phylum Platyhelminthes; class Trematoda; order Opisthorchiida; family Opisthorchiidae; genus Opisthorchis; species Opisthorchis viverrini. Next base: position 654,893 of record NW_008751914.1, read on the forward strand.
GCGAGATTCGCGAAAACAAAACACATGACTGTGGCAAAAATTGATTAGTGGTTGAATCTTGATGAGCCGTAGGGCGTTCACCATGCAACACAGTGAAAACTCAGCATACAATATGGGGCATACGTGGGCGCATTTGCACTCACTAGCACAAAAGTTACATTCACTGATTCATTGGTTTTCTTATCTATTGCAGTATTGATCACCAGCTACCTCCTTGTCAGCAACACGATTGCCGGTAACCTAAATGTTGAACATCTATCTTTCATCGCGGTAAGACAACGTCAGTGTGTTTACGGGGATTTCTATAGTGGTAGTAGCAAAAAGTGAGAAAGGGAAGGAGTCGAACGTCAGTTCATTACAAACATATGAGGCGAATGCAGAACAAAGTCTCAACTGAACCAGGGTTACGCTAGGCAGTAAAAAAGTCACTTCACCTCTGAACCAAGAGAGTTTCAGAGGGAATGACTAAACAGTGAATATCTCCAGAGTGTGTGATCGCGTAAGATTGGAAAAGATGTTCATTACCAAGGTGAGCAAATGGGTGCTGCTAAAGCCAGTATTTAAAGAAAGTGATCCAACTATCACTGACAACCAAATGATACATCATCGCACATACTCAGCGGCCAGAGCCAGTATTCTTCATTCCGCCCGTAAAATTTTCTTTGGGTCCGTCCGGTTGGGGCCATTCTGATAAGTACACTGAAAAAATAAGACTATGTCCACCCCACTTACAGCCCACCTGACAGTGCTGGATTTATGCACCAATTTATCAGCACCCGCATGAAATGCGCAGCAACCTACCCCTCCCCCCAAATCATCGGTGAACAAAACTGCGGCAGCTATAACCACTGTACGACGAGTACGCGGTTATTACAGCTATACGGGTATTTGTTAGGGTGGCTGAGAGAGCGATTAGCAGGTGAAGGACTAAAAAACCACTACTAGAGACCTGCTTTAAGTAGTATGTAACTAAAAATCTGGTATATCGTCCATCGTCTTGCTGCGCGATTCAAATCAATCTTGGGCATCCAGAAGACATCAAAGCACACAATAGACTAGTCAGGCAGGTAATAATTGGGGTTCTATCAGTCGTTGAATTTTTAATGCCTATTCAGTGTTGCATCTGCCAAATGCAGTTTGCCACCATTTCCTTCATTTTTATAAAGCGGCTTCCACTTCTGCATGCTCTCTCTGGTCCAATGAGTATGAGGTCATCTAGTCAGAAGGATGCCCGGTATTTCCAATTTTCGACTTCAAGCAGTTATAACGAATTAGCTACTTTGGTTGGGATATTCTGGTTAACTGCGTAGCTATTGAGCAAGGACACCGCAAATCAAAAAGTGCCTTAAACTGAAATATTGTGAGGAGATAGCATATGTGTTGATATAACTCACGTACAAGATATATCTGAGCGAACTGTAGTACATCTCATCCACGGTCTGAATGTCCTCCAGCGTGATTTTCTTATGAAGCATACGTTTGTAGAACGGCAGGGTGAAGCCATTATCAATGAACCTCCCGTGGTACAAAGCCAGGGCGATGAAGCGACCCACAAACCTGAAGAATACGAAACATAAGATAGATGAGGTCAAAAAGAGGGGCATGTGTATCTCTAATAATGCAGCGCCCAGTGGATGTCTGTGCCAGAGACAGAAATTAATTTTGGTGCAGTGCGATTAGGTGCCAACAACCAGGAGTTAGAACTGTGAAAACATCGCAGATATAAAACAGAAGCACCAAGAAATACTCAGAGGATGTCTGTTCCGCATTGGCGGTACCAATATGTTCCAAACAAGATGGGTCAAGTGTTCGAGGTTGAATGCTGTCGTTATCATTTTTGGGATTGAAATAAAGATCAAGACCTACAGCGCTTAACGCTCCAAAAGCCATTATGCAGTGAAACTGGGATAGAGCCTCTTGTGAGAGAAAGCTTTCCTGATTAGTGAATAGTCCGCACGTGAGAACGAAAGCCACAAAATGATGTGCATTATGGACTTCTTTTCCCCACCCAATATGCCCAGATACCTCCGATACAGTTTGTCCAGAACACCAGATAACCTTGCCTGTCCAACTAGTCGCAGAACAATAACTCTGGGGTATGCATCCCTGTTCTCTCGCGGAATGAACAGGAATAAGTAGCGGACCTAGTTTTACAGGATGTGTGCAGCCACATTTAGAACTGAGCTGGTCTTTGTAAATCACACGACCTTATACTACCGACGGGATTGAGCTCTGTTCATGTGATAAAGAGCTTGTTTTGTCGGAGCTGGCTTAGGAAATCTCCACATAGATACGCCAGAGATTTAATACTATTCCACGCAGGTTAAAAAACGTCGGGCCGTTCTGTTTACCCACAAAGGTTAAGAAGAGTAAAGTGGCTGTATTAGTATACAAATGTGTGTTGAGTACGCACCAAAAGACCAGAAGCAGAACAGGATCTACTTAATGCACTACTCATACCGTTTAGCTGTAGCACTCTTTCGGTGCCTAGCTGCTATGCCGCACGAAGGAGGCACGAGGGCTGGGATACTGCCAGGTCGCCCAAGCCTAGACAGGGGAATTCGAGTGGCAGAGGTGGGGTTCGAACCACGGACCTGCCGGTCAGTGAATTCGCGATCTAACCACTGGGTGCATTTCGCCCTGCACTACTCATAAGGTTGGTGAAAATTTCTTCGACAACCTACGACCGGTTTCACCCTTTTGAAGCTCATCAGGTAGGTGCAGTCCCCGAGTTTCCGTCAACCTTATGTCCTACTTGGAAGCGAATTGCGCGGAATTAACGAAACCCACTCATTTGCAAACAAATTTGGTTTTGCGAGAACAGGATATACTATTTCTTAGTGCACGGCTGTGATGTACACTGCTTCACTGATTAAGCACTGTGGTGATAATCTTAGACATGAAATCTAAGGAGTTGCATCGTTTAAAAGTGCACTCAGAATCTAGCTTGATGCTATCCAGCTGTGCAGTTGAATCAAAGCTGTCGCCAATCGACACACCAACTATTGTCTCTCGATCGACACGAGCTCGGACGTCGAAAAAAAATGTCTCCTATGGAGATGTGCTTGTCCATACAGCTGGTCTGGATGCTGAAACCGGTAGACAGAATCTTGTAGAAGCACAATCGGCGGTTGGTTTGCCGCACAAACAATGGTGAGCTACACGAAGACCATCGCCTGTTCCTATTTAGCATCATTTCGCATCGAAAAACTATTATGCTGCTGGTGGCTGTTAACTATTCGTAAACCTAATTGGAATATTTGGCTAACGAACCGATGGGTTCTTTCATTCAGTCTCGCTAAGAAGCACAACTTCCACCATGCCACAGACCAGGTACGCCTGATGATTCGCTTTTCAGAACCCCAAGAGACTTGTCAATCCCTTAGTTTCGGGGAGCTACAATGAAGCAACATTGATCTGAGCCACCTAAAAACTCTCCAAAAGCAACCAGCATAACCATAGCTATGCCCGCCTGGATGATGTCCGAAAGCAGGTAAAGGATTTCAACAGCCTCCGTTCTCTGCGTCAACCAGGGGAATGCTGGATACCGTTGAGATCAACGACCTGAACTGATAAGGAAGCACCATATTGGAAGGCAATGACAATTGTGCTAAATACAGGCCACACAAGGAGTGAATAACGAAACCCCTGAGGATAAGGTGCTGGACGATGGTAGGAGCCAAAGAGATGAAGGCTGTCACCACGAAAGTAGTTACACCGTCGACCAGAATGAGGCTAGCGTTAGGGAAACGCTCAACAAGTAAGTCGACCTATATTGCAGTGTCTGTCGAGGACCAGTGTCCCAACTGAAGTGTTAGCCTAACATAGAGCGTTGTACACTCAGTCCTGTAACCGTAAGGTTTGCGGTGAGCTTCCACCAGAGTCTGTCTCGTTTATTCCTATATTTAGCAACCATATAAAGATTCCTGCCCATTCTCAAGTCTGTAAAGTAGAAACACCATCAGGATATTCCCTTATAGATCAAGTGCACAGACGATACCGCTATTCTTGGATCGGACGTTATGCACACGATCGTAGTAGTGGACACTTCTGCTGCACCACTTCATGTGTGCTTCATACCTGTAATAGATGGAGTGCAATTCGAAACCAAATCAAAACCTAAAGCTTGCAAACTAACCAGAAGATACAGTTGGCCAATAATTCACTTGGGTGGTGCAATGAACTCGCTGGTCTGGATAAAGAAACCCTCGAAATAGGCTAGGGCGATCACTATGAATCCGCACGTATGTTGTGTCTTGCGGACGGTATTGCAACTCAGTCAGTACTTGGCTTCCTGTTCCGCCCACTTTAGCATGGTAAAAGGAAAGGTTAATTGAAACGACCCTTGGAGATCAAGGAAGTTTGTTCCAACTGTAATTACTGGGTGGAATGTTCGTGAGGCAAGAAGCGCCGGCAACAAATGATCCATCCTGATTGAGTGGCACAACAACCAGTCAGGACATACATTCGTCAGCTCCGTAACTGCTTCGCGACGCACCCGTCCAATCGACATGACATCCGGTTACTTAAAGTGGCTCGCCTCCAGACAAAAGCAATGTCAATTAGTGTAGTGCGTCCCGTAATTTTATAAGGTTCAGTGACCTGGACTCTACAAGCAGAATACGTCACTATGGTTCTGGTATTTGAACGTTGGGGCCTTGGAAGTATTGTCGGGACAAATGAGAATCCCTGATCTGAGGATAAGGTGCTGGACGATGGTAGGAGCCAAAGAGATGAAGGCTGTCACCACGAAAGTAGTTACACCGTCGACCAGAATGAGGCTAGCGTTAGGGAAACGCTCAACAAGTAAGTCGACCTATATTGCAGTGTCTGTCGAGGACCAGTGTCCCAACTGAAGTGTTAGCCTAACATAGAGCGTTGTACACTCAGTCCTGTAACCGTAAGGTTTGCGGTGAGCTTCCACCAGAGTCTGTCTCGTTTATTCCTATATTTAGCAACCATATAAAGATTCCTGCCCATTCTCAAGTCTGTAAAGTAGAAACACCATCAGGATATTCCCTTATAGATCAAGTGCACAGACGATACCGCTATTCTTGGATCGGACGTTATGCACACGATCGTAGTAGTGGACACTTCTGCTGCACCACTTCATGTGTGCTTCATACCTGTAATAGATGGAGTGCAATTCGAAACCAAATCAAAACCTAAAGCTTGCAAACTAACCAGAAGATACAGTTGGCCAATAATTCACTTGGGTGGTGCAATGAACTCGCTGGTCTGGATAAAGAAACCCTCGAAATAGGCTAGGGCGATCACTATGAATCCGCACGTATGTTGTGTCTTGCGGACGGTATTGCAACTCAGTCAGTACTTGGCTTCCTGTTCCGCCCACTTTAGCATGGTAAAAGGAAAGGTTAATTGAAACGACCCTTGGAGATCAAGGAAGTTTGTTCCAACTGTAATTACTGGGTGGAATGTTCGTGAGGCAAGAAGCGCCGGCAACAAATGATCCATCCTGATTGAGTGGCACAACAACCAGTCAGGACATACATTCGTCAGCTCCGTAACTGCTTCGCGACGCACCCGTCCAATCGACATGACATCCGGTTACTTAAAGTGGCTCGCCTCCAGACAAAAGCAATGTCAGTTAGTGTAGTGCGTCCCGTAATTTTATAAGGTTCAGTGACCTGGACTCTACAAGCAGAATACGTCACTATGGTTCTGGTATTTGAACGTTGGGGCCTTGGAAGTATTGTCGGGACAAATGAGAATCCCTGATTGGCACTGCCGAGGCCCACCGAATGGGAGAGCGACAGATGAAATAACAACGTTTTGTAAGTTGCGCTGGCTTGTCCACGAGCTCCGAATGCCACGGCCTCAAAACTACTCTCACCCAAAATCAAAGTAAGGCCAGTTCCCATCCTGGCAACACAATATGTGTCATTACCGGTAAACTCAATCGCACAGAAAAAGTGCCCGAAACCAGGCGCATCAAGACAAACGACATAACGGACTGGGTCCACCCATCTATCGAACAGCCTTTTCGTGTCCAAGTTGCTGGTTTGACCTTACCACCGACTTTTGCACCAATGGAACACGCTCCAACCTGAACACGGCCACAAGTGAATCGATACTCCAGAATCTTAAGCTGTCATCTCCAACATGCGATTCTTTCAGTTAACCCAATATTTACCAGTGAAGGAAACAGGAGCAGCTGAAGCGATTGTGACGTAAATAAGTTTACAGCTGATGATGATGCTCACGCGGCAATCGATTTTGTGAGAAACTGTGATTAACTTGGAGTTGACTAACCGAGGGGAATTATTACCGGTGAATATGTACTGACCGGACCGGAATAAGGACATAATGGAGCCAAGTAATATCATTGAAGATGTTGCCACTCAACACTTTTTGGTAAATCATGTTAAACATCGAAATAGTGCGGGAAGAATGGATAAGAAGACGTCCATCCATTCAGTGAGTAGAAAGACGTTCGATAAACATTCGACCTAAGAAGGACCGAGAGTTCGTGCACAAGAAAACGATTGTGTTCGGTTTCATGGGGCTCCATGAATACGCTTGCAAGCTTCACGTATGCTCTGTGTGGTGTTTCCTTCCGCATTGGTTCTCATCTGACAGCCAAATATCACCTGTGACCTACTGTAGGTGCGTCATGGCGGCAGCGGCGTCGACAAAAGGTGAAGCTAGGCGAGGGTACCCCTTTTTCTGCACTTGATTTATGTATGCCTGCATTGCATGGTGACCGATATCTGTGTCACCATCGAAGTGTACGCAAGTCGCCTTGCATAAGCAACATGAAAAAAACGAATTGACATTGTTGTGGAAACTCACCGGAAATATTGCAAATGTTCTGGATTGACGGAAGAGGCTGGATTGATCTGTAAGGAATAGTTGGTTCCACTGGCATATTCGAATAGGCAGTACATGGGGTTCAGAAGTTCTACGGAGAGTTTGAAAAAGAATTCCCTGAAAAGCCAAAGAATAGGAAAGGCAATATGGTTGATGGGGATAGATACTCATAGGCGAAATTTTCCGAGAGAGCGCGTACAGGAACTGACCAACAATGAATAATTGGGGGTGAACAGAGGGATCTGGAGCAAATAATACTGGTACAACGATGTCATTACTGGAGAGCGTTGACCATTGAATGCACAAATGTGGATGGAGTGAGCGATTTCACTGTGGCATATATCAATGGTTAAATATCAGCAGGATCAGTTGACCAACGGTTCTCATGTATGAAAGCCAAAATTTTCGACAGATTGCTGTCCCAACATCCACTTCATTAATTACTTGTGGAAATTCGGTGCCAACGTATGGTTACACGNTGTCCCAACATCCACTTCATTAAATACTTGTGGAAATTCGGTGCCAACGTAGTGGTTACACGACGCCTTCATTGCGCGGTTGGGCAATGAAAGGGTGGCTAGACGCGAGTCCGGTATGGGTCCTACGGTTGAGGAACAGACACACAATGATCACTTCAACCCGGCGGTTGCTGAATATCAGCAAAGCTATTCCCCTGGTGGAGACATTGTCGACATACTACAGATCTAAAATGAGCATGCATACACTCGGCTAGACAACGGGGTACCTTATTACCTCCCTTCCCGCCTTGTGCAATCGGTCACTAAGCTGAAAGTGGCAGTAAACGACAGCATTGTCTTGCACCAAAAGTCGCTGGAAATTCGCTTTATATTTATTCATGTTTTCGAATCCCAGCCGTAGTGCCACTATAGTAAAAGTTTACGAAAACGCGGAACTCCAGTGCAATTATGTCTGATAAAATTTTTTCAATATAATTTACAAGGAGTAGATTCGGAATGGAATAGAAACTAGTGAGAAGCGATCATATGCTACTGACATTTGCTTCGATGTACAAAACTCGAGATTCCTCAGAAGTTAGGGCGTGAAGTTATTGATGGGAAGGTCTGTGATTCGAATTTGAACCCCGGATCTAAACTGACCCTGATTAGGCTTGGGCTACCTGGCAGTATTCTAGCCCTCGGGATTCATTCGGGTGGCATAGCAGCTAGGCTCTGGAAGGGCGCCACAGCTAACTGATGACCTCTATTGGTTTTATTACACAAAGCATCCATGTGGTCTAAATGTCTGGTCTACATAATCCCATCCAAGTCGAAATTCACTCATGGTGAGTAGGTCATCAGCATGTCATGAGAAAACTTCGAAGAAGCCCAAGTGCCAGTTACATCAACTTCCCTCTTCCGGCTGCGCAACTCTGGTGACACGGGTGTCGTTGTGTGTTGGGCCGTCAAGCGGAGGAGTCTTCGCGCTGATCGTTTTTCAACTTCCGTGAAAAATAGAGGTACGTGTTAATTACAGTTTCACGCCCCGACGGATGTGGTTCTGAATCTGTCGAAGACAGATTCCATGGCGCTTTGGGTGCTGTTTACAACTGACGAAAAGCTCATACATCGTTGGGATCGCTGGATGCAAGCCTCAAATAAGTGGTCAACTTTGGTTGGACAAGAAACGCACGGAAAACGGAGACGACCGGCTGCAGGTTTGTGCTCATTCGCAGTACCGACCTCCTGAACACAGTGGAAATCGTCTGAAAACTTGAAAACCAACAACCAACAAGTCCCAGCCCAAACAGACCGCAGCGCTATAAGTTACAGGTGACGAGCGTCGACCACTCCGTGGTGCCACTTCGCGAAGCATCTGCGTGGACTCCGACGCCTCACCGGTCCGGTGATTTGTCTATCAACAACAGTTAAGATGGCCGGCAGCCACTTCCAGTCCGGATTTTGGCCATTGGTAGAAACATGGACTGCAAATATGGAGTTCCTTGAAGCCTCAGGAGTCGGGTCGACTGGATATCACTATGCAAGTGTCATGACACTTCCGACGACCTTTCCGTTCTCTGTTCTAGCAAAGAATTACTCAGTCAGTGCCACTCCAGGCAATCCGCGATTATCTGGGAGGAACAGGCTGTCTCAGGCAACTAGACTGAGTCGTCAAACCAGCCCATTTTCACGAATAACAAGTGGTGAAAGTATCGAACAAAGATATCGGTTTTACTTCCGTTGTAATAAGACTTCAGGTCTCGCTGGTGGTACGAGAAGCTGCATGTGAGCATCAATCAGGATTTCGAGTGGGTAAAGTTTGTCTAGACTACATCCTCACACTATCAGTTGTTGTAGCAACGCAGTGTGCAGACCACCCACGATCTTGGATTTCCTCAACTTCGGAGACGCATCAGCTACTATGCCTCTAACTACCATTAAGAAACACGTGATACCTCAGCAGTTCTCCGCATAGTTCCATTCCTATATTCACATACTTCTGAGGGTGAGAGCTTTGTTGATCTAAATCAAGTACACAGAAGAAACCGTTCCAATCTTTGAAGAAGAACAATAAGCACAAGCACCGTTGTATGAACTGACCATCAGCAAACCATGCTTCGAGATTTGCCTTGCATATACAGAGTGGCGAATCATTCTTCAGAACAAGCAGCCTTTGAAAACATTCCCTGCAACTCCAGGAGAAGTAGTGTACAGCCCCGTAGTTGCATTCGCATAGATGGAAGTGTCTTATGAAGTCAGTACACAGGTCTCAAAGGCCCAGATCACGCTTGCTAATTCGCGTCACTTGTGGTGTCAAAAGGCATACCACTGAGTCTCAACGGTCACATATACCAGAATACAGTTAGGACTTCGATGTTGTGTGGTTGACTACTGCGGACAGATGATGTGAGACGTCTTCAGGCTGTTGAACACTGATGTCTCAGAAATGTCGCTGGCGTTCGATGACACCAACGAATTCGTAAAGAAGTGGTTTGAAGACGGGTATCTGGTTGTGCAGTAGGTAATTTTGTCACAAAAGAACATCCAGCACCATAAATTATGATGGCTCGGGCCGTGTGCCACTCACACGGAAACGTCGGTTACGGAGACGACCACTGTCCGCTGTGTCCTCTTAGGAACAGCGTCAACCTCGAGGTGGACAACGCATGACCTAAAGAATTGATGTGAAAGAGATTACGAAGAGTTCAGGTGTTGGTACGGGGCGCCTTCCAGGACGAAGTCTTCATCAGCCCTATCCTGTGCATGACTGGAGACATTGCAGTAAATGGCGACTAAGCGATGTCACGGGTATTCATGCTATCAGTTTATTTCCAGATTGCCTGATTGAGTGCTTGGGGTCTAGGCATCTAAGGTGTTTGCTGTGGGTTGACATTAGGTTCCTCCTTATCCACTCGTTTCTCATTTTCTGGCATTGAAGCATCAGAACCAACAGTGATGCCACTGTATCTGATGATGATTCGCCTGTGCTAGACCCGTGAACGATTGAAAGCTTTGTTCTCATTACCTAACACAGGTCTCTGTGGCTGTGAAGAGGGCTGGATTACTGGGTCTGGCACACATCAACGATTGGCTAGCTTTAATTGATTTCTAATCATTTCTTCTTCATTGACGCACTTTATATCACTTCAGAGTGAAACTTTGCTGGGTGAAAGTTTTCCTAATCGTGAACCGGGGATCCATAGGGTGATAGTACCGGAGAAAGCATGCGATCAAGTAACTGACTGAGTCCGATTGTATTGGAAGCTTAGAGATTCAGTCGAGAATGAGATCAATTTTGCGGGTGCTTAGAAGCTTTGGTGACATCCAGTTGCATCCAGTATCGGGGATTGCCGAGGTCTCAAACAAAGCTGTCATTTCAAAGACAAGCAGAAATTGCTTGCTTTCAATGCCTGTCTCCTTAGGTGAGCTCCCTGTGAGAACTTCTTGAATCAGTAACTATAATGCCTCGTATAGGCACAATCAGGATATTGTTGCGTTCTCATGGGTATCGAGATGGAAATCACCATATGGATTATCTAGTAACTCACCTGTGTGCAGGAACTACAAAAGATCACTTGAGATGAGTGCACCTTGTCACCACTGCGGTGACTTCTAATCCTATCGATGAAACCAGGGGAATTTCGAACTGGGGATCTTTCAAAATTAAGCTGACCCAAACAGACAGCTCATGAACTCAAACGATGTTTTGAAACGATTTAGTAAGGACCGTTAGACAAAATAGACATGTACCTGGATAGACCACCGTAATCTAAGCCTTCCTCTCCCTCAAATGTGATGTAGAGCCGTCGTCGAAGCTCGTGGGTGTTTAGTTGCATAAACTGATCGAATGAATCTTCCAGAAGGCGAGCACGGGAAACGTTAATTTTTGTCGTTCCCTGTACGGCGTTGGAATGGCATAGGTAACGGAAACAGGAGACTTTGTGTTCGAAAGACCATTCTTTTTTCACAGAGCTGCAAAGCAGAAGTACAAAAAATCCGGTTGAGTTGTTGAAGTAAACAATTAAATCACATTCACAAAATCTTTGAATTTGTCGCGAAAGGTATTTAACAAAAACTCAATAGTTGGGTTAAATAAACGCCGCAGATGGTGACCAAAAATTACTGATATCAACCTGGAAACATGTCCGTCTGTCAATCAACAGGCGACATTCAAAATAAGTCGACGCTCAACTTGGGTTCCAGAGCGGTAAGTCACACAAATGCGCGTGCGCAAATGCGAGGAATCCGGCGACGCCCAGGATGCTGCTGACTATGAGTAAGGGACTACAAATATACCGATAAGAATGACAATTACAATACAAGAACGTCCGTGTTGTAGCTACAACACATCTCAGATGGCTTAAATACGCAGCCTCTCTCCAGAGCAAATCCTTCTAATAGTGATCACGAATATGGTTTTGACAGGAGGATCAACTGAATCCAGCTAAATTTTTCGTTTACAATGGTTTAATTCAACTGAATGGGCCACCTCATGTTTCCGTACAAAATTCGAGAAACCGCAATAAGTTGCCTAGATATAGCACACTACTCATAAGGTTTCTGACATCTCTGCGACACGCCACCACCGGTTTCACCTTTTTTGAGACTACCCGACGAGCCAAAAGAAGTGCATGGAAAAGAATAAAGACCGTGTGCGAAAAGACCTCACAGTCTTCAGAAGCCGACGGTTGAGAAATAAATGTATACGGCCAGAAGACCCGTGGTTCGAACTCAACACTCTATCTCCTGTCTCGGCCTGGGCTACCTGGCAATATCTTAGCCTTCGTGCTTTCTTTGGGTGGCATGGCAGATGGGCACCGGAAGGGTGTTACTGCTGATCGATTATTATTCTTACTCTGTGGAGCGACCGGTGATCAAATGCCACAAAGCAGTTGAGGTAGTGAGGTCTCACAATAATAAGCGGTTGTTTCACTAAATACGGTCCTTTAGCTGAAATTCGTTCTGACGCAAGAAAAACGAGACAAATAGGTGGATTATTCTCACGCCTTCATAAAGCGAGTTCACTACCAAAACAGTCGCCAGTTACGGAACTGTCATTCAACGATCCAAAGTTCTTCACCGTGAGTTTACAAACGGACAGATGAACTTAAAAGCCGAAAGCAAGACTTTACGCCCTGAGAGTGCGAAACGCCTGTCTGAACATTGAGCCAGTTCCAACAACCTATTTAGACTGGACGAATATACAGTCGTCTGGCAACACACCAGTGTTGTCCGCAAAGCCCTTCAACATTTCTCCAGGCATCATTTCAATTTCCATATCGACGGTTCCTTGGAGTGCGAATTATGCGATTGTATCTACCACAAAAAACGTAGATAGGAGACAACCTCGGAGAATGCCAATGGCTGTTGGGAGACTTTTGAACCGTTAACTGTAAACTCCAATATAACCTGAAGGTAGGAAGTTTACTCACAACACCAGGGGCAATTAATCTTTGTACAAGTGAGTTAGCGTTATTCTACCTACAAATCCAAACACCACTTTCAAGTGGAGGTAAACGCAAGGTGTTGGTCGGCAGCAAGCTCGGCAGTCCTTGAGTATTCGACGTGACGAACTGGAGTGAGACGACGCACTATGAAGGAAACTATCATAAGGTTTGTAAGGTTTGTGTCCCTGTTGTCGTACCAGTGGATTCAAGTACCTTTTTGGATAGAATTATGACGACAGATAATCCTGTTTCCAAATAATTTAGCACAATTTAGTCAAAGCAAGAAACACTAGCCATTTCTTTTGAAGGCGCTAATAGTAAAATAATGGTAAACGTGACACCTGTGACACCTTTTGGTGCCTAGACGGCATACTATCTGAAAGAAGCATGAGGGCTGAGATACCGCCAAATAGCCTAAGCCTATAACAGAAGCAGTTGAGATGCTGAGGTTCGGTTTGAACCAAGGAACTCCCGGACAGTACGTTCGCATATTCACCACTGAACCATCTGATCCAGCACGCCAAGTGGTTTTCAGGCAAGAAAACAGATATTATTGCTTCAAAGACTGAGGAATGGCCTGAACTGACAGGCTGTGGCTCGACTGGAACGGAGCTACATATGTTTAAGGTGTAAGTACAGCGACCAGTATTAAAATCAGTGCCAGTTCGCAGTGGACAGTTGTGCAACAGGGAATTCGTATTTCAAGCGCACTTAGGAGAGCCAGTGGGGAGAGATCACGAACTGGTGGCTATTTAACTCACTAAAAGAGCTTGCAGCAAGTTGATATGCGGGTAGTGTAAGGAATGGAGTGGTACGATGAAAAATCAGAATAAGACCGGGACTAACAGCTATCAGACCACTGGTTCGGAATGGCTGCCAGAGAGCAGGCAACAGCTGTTCGAAAAGCAAAGAGGGACCATCTTCGAAAAGTTGAATTGATGGGAAACCTCCAAATAGCACACGGCCACCTAAGAAATCCGAAAATGTCTAGAAGAAACAGTGAACTTTTCAGAGAGCGATGAACGAGAAGGATCGACCAGCAATAACCGAAGATATGCACAGAAAGACCTATTCTAGTTCCCCACCCGAGACATCGGTTCATCGAAGAGAGGCGCACAGGGAATAAGTGTGCATGCGTATAACCGTTGGTCCGATTGTCTAGCTCCGTGCTACAGTAGAACTAGCGCCCTCCTCATGGCGACCGCCTTGAGGTTTCCAATGGGAGGTTTAACAATAAGTCACCACGCCATACGTCATATCCAGCAACAAATGGACTGAAAACGTAAGACATACTTTGCATCACCCCGTCGGGGATCCACAAAAGTGGTGATCTTCTGGATATGATTGAGGAAGAATGGGCATCCCTCTGGAGTGACACGAACTTCCCAACCACGAGGTAAAGGGGGTCCTTGCAGTCTTGGATCTTCCCATTGAGTGGTCCGGCTAGTATGATTTACAAAGTAGGACCGACCCTGGGGATCGACACGACGTTCTGGAGAGCAAAAATAAAAGGCGAAATGTGGGATTAAGGCTGGTCAATGTCATTCGATATAAATGGTTGTATTTGAGAGCATCTGCAGCAGGCGCTACGACACAACAAATGATGACCGGACAGGAAATAAGTATTGTTTCTTCGGTGCGGGAAAATGACACTGGCGACGGGGAGCCCAAAGGAAAAAGGTTCACAACGAATTTGGTCGGTGGAATCAGATGTCCAAATGATTCACATTACGATCTCGGGTTCCCGCATTGTTGCAGCACATGAAAAACGGAAAACCCAGTCAAGAAGCTGGATGCTGAAACACAAAACTTTGTGTTATCGGCCGCCTACTAGACCATAGCAAATGTGCCCGGGGTATCGCGTCCAATCTAGCTGCAAAACAATCCCCTCGTATATCATGTGATATGTGTTTTAAAGTTAGTGAATCAGTTTTATCACACTAGGGAACTGTCCATTTTGTCCGGACAATTGAAAAAAGTTCAATTATTCATCGGTACGGTGTCTGACGGGATCAAACAACCGTACCGGTGGTTATTTTCACTGCGAACGAAATGATCTCAAAATAGCAAAAATATACACTGCGTCCTGCTAGGACTGCACTGACAGTAAACTGACTGAAATTCATCTATTCTGAAAACTAAATTTTTCTGCGAAGCGGACAATTAGAAGACGACTGCGATCAAAATGTTACTGGACTTTCAGGATAAGGGTGGTAAATCCCTCAGTGTCTGAGCTTCGGCTGTTGGCATAATAACGAAAAGAGCCTGTCAACATCTACACTGGGTGACTGATCATTTACAGCTTACCAAAGTCACACACAAGCCTCTCTCAATGTCTCAGTCTGATGTTTCCACTGGGATATATGCGAACTCACGCTGCCCACCGCTATACGAGTCATTCGACCAAGGGATAATATCCACGTGGGACATGTAGGTGCGGATAGTGAGAGCAGTTGCGTCCTACAACTTGCACTGTGCCTATTGCAACAGTCAGCGTGCCAAAATGTGGTACATTTTATACTTCAGGGCGGGAACAGTTTTCTCGAATGATCCCCATGATAGTTCAGAATGAATTACGTAGCTTATGAAAAATACCATTGGGGTGTGAGAAGTGCTACGTTATAGTGTGGGGAATTACTAAAGGTGTAAACATAAAATCAACTGTTACAAGCAATACGTCGATACGCTGAGAGCCCGCATGTGGTCAATGGTTGCTGATCCACTCGCCGAGCTAAATCGACCCGAACGTACGCTTACAATTTCTATGTGATTGGTGACGGAACATTTAAAGGACACTTGGTCCTATCGTCACCCGTATGATATTGCATGCTGGACTCAGCAGCGAATTATGCCAAGCATTGAAAATCAACAGGCAGCTGGTAAGTCTGGGGGAGTATGCTGAAACACCTGGCAAGTAAGTAATCGAAGATAAGGCAACATCAGTGTTCACAATGGTGCTTCGCTGGAGTACAATAAATGAAAAAGAGAAACGAGTGGATGAAGAAGGGATTTGGTGATACCCTATCACAAGCATCTGAGGTCCACACGCTCACAGCTCCACGTCCAAGCGCTCAATCAAACAATCTGAAGAGAAACTGACAGACTCACACAGATGAACCACCACTTGTATTATATCCAGCCAAGCACAGGACGGGGCACAGGGGTCCAATGCTGGAAGGTGGATCGCACCAACAACACCTAAACGCTACATAATCCTGTTCACACTTCTGTCAAGTCATACGTTGTCTACCTCGCAGTTGGTGCTATTCTGAAGGATGCATAAAGATCAGTGATCATCTCGGTAGACAATGTTTTCGCATGCGTGGCATATGGCCGATCCATCACAGTTGATGTTCTCCACGATTTAAGTACCTGCCATACAACCAGATACTCGTAAAGAATTCATTGATGTCATCAAACACCAAAAGCTCCCAGAGGCATGCGGATATAAGGGCAGATTTATGTTCAAAAGCCTTTGGAGGCATCCTTGTTCACCGAGGGTAATTAGAAACATGGAATCTAATGCATCTTCGATGTCAAGGAGAACCAAAATCGTTGGTGGTCTGCACACACCGTGCTGTCATAACACCTGACAAGATTTGCAGATGTAGTTAGTGCATGTTTTACCTGCCAAATACCCACAGGTCACGGTTTCTTATGCCACCGTAAGATGGCAAAGAATCAGTGAGGCCAGAAGCCTTGTTACAACGGGAGTCAAAATAATACCTCAATTGGACTACCCTTTTTGAAGATTGGCACTAATATTAACTCAGTCCAGCTCATTCCTTCAAGATAGGCGCAAACGGGTTAGATGCTTTGGCTGAGTAATTCATCGGTTCTCTAGAATAAAAAGAGCTGGAAGACGTCGGAAAAAGGAGTGCGGCAACGGGTATCCATTCGACCACTTTTGAGGCTGTAGGGAGCTCCATACTTACAGTCCGCGTTTATACCAGTGGCCAGTATGGATTGGAAGTGATCAGAGGCTATCTAAATTGTTTTTCGGACAGTCCTTTGCAGAGCCAGTGTGACCCTTTATGGTTTTACTGACAAGCCTTTCCGAAGACCTGTGGAACAGCGTGCGGACGTTTCCAGTATTACTCGCGTGTCCCATTTGTTCGGCCTGTTGGATCCAGCAAGCTTCATGGCCTGCTCAGTTCTAGCTGGCGTCAATGATGAGTCGAGTCCGAATGTGGTTGAGATCAGGGGGATATATTGGGTAGAGTTGAAAAGGACAATAAAAGCAGCAACGGACAAGTGCACGGTCGGAGTTCATGCAGGTATCCCAGGTATCCCGATTTCCGCTGTTCCTGTATTGAAAAAGATCCTCCATCTGGCACTGTCCGTTGTCCATGTGTTTCGTGTCCAATCAAAGCAGCTCTGCGCTTACCTACTTGAGCGATCACATCAGCACTGAGCACAACAATGTGGGCTTTTAACCCATTGTGAAAGAGCAATGTTGAAACGGTCTTTAGGATGTTCAGAGCTACAGTCCGTTGCAGGTGAGAAAAGATACAATAAACAGAGCGATGAACACCACGTTCCCCAGATTCTTTTGCAGACGTTGCCGAACGAACAATGCAGAAATGACTATCAATCAGCATCCAGTTAGGTAGACACCCTCGCTCGATGGTTCGACAAAATATCCACACCAGCGTATACAGCTGTAACGGCCACCGTGTTACCAGAGGTGCACAACCGAAAGAGGGCAGACAGCGACGTTGCAATCCGTTCAGTTGTAGTAACTGAGTCCTGGATTCTTGTTTCTAGAGAACAAAATTCGCCCGTGCAGGTGGAATTCAGCATACGGGGAACACCACTTACGGTTCCCGCTTTATTCAGTGTGCGGACACTGAAAGCTAGGCGGACTTGTTTCATAGATTTGAAAACTGAGTTCGTGTTTTGGCGAAGGAAACTTAGGAACCGCAGCTGAGCGAGATCCTTGGTGATCAAAGCGGCCAGTTTCAAGATTTTCAAAAGACCCAAACTCCTATTTGGGTTGGATAGGAGAAAGATGAAGGAGTACGTTTTGCCCTCCCACTCTAAGCAGCGCGAAAGGCGACCGCCGATTTAGTACGGCAATAGTTTTAGTTGTGGCATTCATGGTTGTACGTAAGCTGGGATGCCGACATGGTGCACAGGACTAGAAAAGTGGATGATGAGGGTCCTCAAACAAAGACTTTAGCTTGAAAGACTACAAGGTAGCTGGGAGTTACTACAGTAGCTATAGTAGTATATTTTTTGAGGAACAAACTACCATGGATGCCCCAGCCCCCATCATGGTAGACCAGACTGTTCGTCAGACCTCCATTCAATAGTCAGCATGGTATGGGAGACTCTGTAGGTGAAACTGGTATGACGCAAAGGGTCACAAAGGTAAACAAACCGCCACACCAGGATAAGTTCCAGTGGCTTTGCAGTCTCTGTCATCCATTCGCTCCTTTTGGTCCTTCCTACCTGGAACTTGGGATCTTCGTACAAGTTTTTGTTTCCCGGAACAACATGATAACCAATGAAAACAAAAGGGCCAATATGGGCATACTGAATTTCATTTTCTGAATACCACCGAGTACAGAACTCAGGGGGCGAGTCCACAGGACACGCTTCCTCGTGGTACGAATTGGATTCTTTTTGTTTACTTAAAAGGGATTATTGTTGTTTCGATAACCGGGGCATTGTCTCCTGAGTGAGCTAATCGAAGTTTGTCACTTACGTCCATCCGGGATCCTCAGGGATTTGGAACTGCTTATCCTGAAGTATGTATCCCAGAGATATTTTGATCATGTTGGAGATTTGTTTGACTTAGTAAACGAGAGTGCAACATCCTTCCCATTTAGGTCGAGGTTCATTTGACTTCGCCAGTCAAGGTCTTTTTAGAATGTTAGCAACCTAAGTTGTCCGAATAAACTGCGTACGAGCATTTTTATTTCCTTTAGGACTAACCATTTTGTTGCCTCCCCCTTGAAGCAGAAGCCGGCATCCGGAAACAGCTGTTGTGTGTCTTAGCGTGGCGTCTCGAGAAAGAAGCCAGATTACAACCTTCAAAAGTGTTAACCTTATATTGGGATTCCCCAGTAAAGCACCGATATGGCTTTACTCATCATCACCTCCGAACAGAAGACCAGTATTTGGAAGCAACACGATGCGCTAATGCGCTCTTCACCAAGTTTTCCTCACGACCTTTAATTACTTATGCTTTGCATCGATTAATTACATGAAGCTATCCATATGCTTCTTGTTGGGAGGTGGATGTTGCAGGGGGTATGCTAGCTCCATCATAGAACCTTCAACAGTAGCAGCGCTGTCGGGGTATTCCCCCTTTCTAGAAGGTTGCCTTTTTTGACGGCTCGGCGTACTGGATATCGGATCGGCCTCGATAGTTTTCAGTAGTAACTGCTGCGAAGGCGAAGCACAGCCTACACGCCTATGCATAAAATCTCATGAACTGACACCTCGTAGGTCAGATACTCGCAAATCCGTAGGCGACAAGATGCACCCGCACATATCGAGTTGTCTAGGTGTGCATCTGAGACATCTGCACATTCGTTTTTAGATTGTTTGACTTCCGGTCGAAGTGCAGGGCATTTCTGTCTGGGGCAGGGTAAACCATTGTCAGAAAACAGAGAGAAGCATGGTTGAAAAAGCCGCAAGTAAAACGAAACGTACCCCATCCTTCAGGCAAGGGTCCTAACAGATCCAAACCAGATGTGGCTGCAGCACTGGTTGCCGGCGCACCAGAGGTATTGAACCCGATCGAACCGGCATTCCAATTGGCATTCGCATAACGCTGATCCATGTCCTGTTGCATGGCGCCGCTACGAGAGTCAGAGAACTGCCTCCACTCTCGAATGTTACTAAGTAGCGTTGGGCTGGGATGTTGCCATGTAGTAGTGCGTGTATTATGGTCTACGTAGTACACTCGACCGTGTGCATCCAGTCGGCGTTCCCAACTGGGGGTATGCAAAAAAATAAGGCACACTGATAATGGTGAAAAAGCCTTCCTAGTTCGCGCAATTCAAGCTAAAAGACAATACGGGATGTACCTACTTTAGGTGCGCGGCAAGCAAGCTCAATCTTTGATAAGAGCTACATGCGTACATATTAATCAGCAAATGAATACCAACAGGAGTGAACCTAGTTTATCCCAAAGATTGGGTTCGGTCCGGATATACCTAATGCATCCAGTAGAAAACTGTTACTTTCCCGCTTTGCTCATTCTTACAACTACAAGACTGAAAAAACCATGAGCGCTGAGACGCTACCACACTACACACTTATCGTTCCACTGAACGCTGCTTCCTTTCGCATTAAGTGGTGAAAGGTATGGCTATTCCCCATACTAAGTGTTCTCTATCCTCCGAGCTTTTAGTGCCAGCCAAAGCTCTCCTTACACTCTTTATTATTTGGCATTTGAAGGGTTTGCGTGCACCCCTATATCCGTTGCCTGTTGATAGGAATTCTCAAGCATCAATCATGAATAGCGATCTCGACTAGATCCAGTGTTCTTTTGATTTGATAGCACATTCTACATGCTGAAGTGTTCGATTCCGGTGCTCATTACCAGTAGAGCGCTGGTTTTATACAGAGCGGCTGAGCTAATACAGATATGTACCGTTGAGTTATTGTAATTCTCCAAAGATGATGGATTAGCATGTTCCTTGCTGACTTGCGAGGGCTAGAAGGAAAGCGAACTCTCGGACGTGCTCGCAACACAGTGTGATTGGGATCAAGTTGTGTGCTCCAGAAAGAACGGTAGTCCTGAACTGTGACTCTCTACATGTGACTGACGGCCAAGTGACCTCGTTAGGTCCATGATTAGTTTGCACTCGGTGGCCACCAGGTTACACGATGCGACAGTTTATGGTGGCAATTCGTCCAGGCTTGAAACAGCTGATGGTTAGCATACAACTGGAAAGTGGGTCGGAAAACAAGGGTCATATAGCTGCTGATCAAATAATGTAAGGTCTGCTCGTGGAAGTGACCGTCCTTGGTACCCAACCGCAGGTGCAATTATTCGTTACAATCAACGATAGCAAACAGGGATATGGCAGTCAATGCTCCACTAAAAACTGTTTATCAGTGGCCCCATAACTTAGAGCAGGTAAAATATTTCGGTTGTTTTTTCGGTACCAAACTTTACTAATGTGGCATCTCAACCATACATCGGAATTTTTTGTGGACATACCCTGGGGGTAAGGGGGACGGTCGGACCCAAGTCGTGGTCTTTGTGAGGTGATCTAGGTAATAAGCACGACCGTTTGGAGCCACCCGACGTTCCCAGTGAGGAGGCAGTGGGGTGTCACTGACATCCTCTCCATTTGGTGTAGATGGACCACCGTTGGGCTCTGGTGCAGCGGGATACGTTGTAGGCGGACGAGGGGGAGGAACTGTGGTAGTTGAGGAGTGCACGCTGTCGGAACGGGTTTGGCGGTTGGTCTGGAATAGTAAAGGTGTACGTACAAACCAGAAACTGGATTTATCAAACGGAACAGATAACATATAAGTAACCGAAAGTAGTTGGGAGTCGGTGGTGAATATCACCATCGCTAAAATGATCAAATTGAGGAGCTTTTAGTCCTCTGCTAGAAAAATGTGCAGTTCATCCTTGTTATAAGAAACATCTAGCTGGGAGACACGTCAGCAATTCCAATTTTCAACCGCAAATATAACCCCCCACCCCTCTTAAAGATACCTCTGTCCAAGAAGCAATTTTTGTCATCAGTTCGATCCTCCAGGCTGTCAAGTAGTTAAATAAGGAAACCCTGCGTCTACTGAGTAGCATTCCGGACAACGTGGGGATGGTAAGCAGTTCCAACCGCAACCCTGAGCTCATTCGAATGCGAGTAAACGAAGAGCGAGCCGGAGTTTTACTCAGAAAATCTGACGCACAGTGCGAAGCAAATAATGCATACGTAGCTTCGAAGGTAGAATAGTCCGGAAATCGGGTGATATTACATCTGGGAAGTTGTCGCCCGAGGAGCCGTCGAGCACGTAAGCGTGCGACGTGAATTGCATGAAAGAACGGCAGATGGTCTTATATCCTATCTAAGCAAGCGTTAGTCACACTACCAATCGACCGCCCGTGACCGAATGGTCTAGCCTTCTAGCACTACCTTGCATATCACTTGTTGGTATCTCCTTGGTAATTATCATCATTGACAGCGATACACCAGAAACAATACTGGTGCTTCACTGACATACAAATACGACGGAAGCGAAGTGTCTTTAAGGAAAACGACTAAGGAAAATGTGCCTACAGCTCTGAAAAGCATTAAAATAAGCAAATCTGAGTACCATGTCGGAAAGAACGAGATCTTTAGCTGGACAGTCAAACTAAGAAATGGCGATATGAACAAATGAGGTCGGTCGCATACCATATACTGCATGATTCCTAACCATATTCATGCAGCCAGGAAGGTACGAAAGTCCTACAACAATCTCCTCAATTATTGGGAGAAGCAGAATGCCTATGATTCCCAAAGATGATGAAACGCCTGTACTTCTGCTGCCGTTGCCGCTTCTAGGCTCTTCGGCATAAATTGGCAAAATATCGATTAAAATTCCAACATTTTCCCACATTATCAACAAAAAAAAACTTTTGGAGACACTTGGGACTTTGAATGTCCACAAGAAGAGAGTTAACGTATGTAAATATCCCTCTCTGGATCTAGAGGCTTATCAGTGGTTTTTTCAACTTGAAGAAAAATATCGGCAATCAAGCATGACACAGCAGTTTTCATGAAGTACAAGCACTGAATTAATTAAATGGCTTCATCTATTTCCTTTTCATTGTAAAACCTTGTGACAACTAGGAACCGTCGCTTTGTTTTGAACCAAACTTGTAAATAAACAATGCAAGAACAGTTACAAAGCATCGTCGTGAAACTCAACTATACTGTTCACAACAGCGTCAACAGAGGATTTCTTCGTTTCAGTTGTGGATGGACTTCGGATTTCCAATTTGTGAAGGATTGCTTCGACTAACCTCAACTGAGACTCTCCGAATTTCGCCTGCTGCTGTTGCGAAATCAAAATAAGTTCTTCATGTGAAAGTGGCATTTTGGAGTTCGACTTCCAATTGTTCTGTCGCCAACTTGTTGTGGACCACATTCCCCCTAACGCCTTCTTATTACCATGAACCCCAGCCGCCTGATCGTCTGGTGTGCTTGAACAAACCAGGAAGTCAACGAACCTGCGAGTCAGCTGCTCTATTGATCACTGTCGCGTACAAGCGGTCAAAAGTGATACTAAGAATACAACTCATCAGTCAGGGGCGAGTGAAGAGCAACCAATGAAATCTGCCTCAACGCAAAACGGTTATTACATTGGCAGTTATTTAGTCCCGTTACGTTCGGAGCTGGTTCTCCTAATATTCCCCAACTATGATGCGACAGCTCAATTAGGTGCTTGTAGCGAGACCTAAATCTCTCCCAAAGTTCTGATCAACGGAATGGTTGCTTTTAAGTTATATGCTACCATATGCTATTTCGTCCGAATATCCCAAGTACTTTGCTTTGACTCCTCTTTGATCCGTTGAGCCCCAGTGGACGACCAGAATGTGGGGCACTCCGGCGATGATGTTTAGAACCTTCTGGAAATCCGAAACTAGTTACGGACATTCAGCGAGTTGAACAGTGTTTCTAGCAATTCCGGGAAATTTCGGAAACCCGTTGGTTAGAAAATACCTGGTCCGTCATACAGCAAGACCAATCTTGAGACCGAACTACTAGGTTTGACGAGGCCAGGCATGGCATGTAACCATACAAATTCCTTAGCTGTCTTGAAGCTCTCTTGGAGGAATGTCCCTGAATACTTTTAGGGTCGAAAGAACAGACACTTGTATCTTTGAATGAAGCCACTTGTGTGCTCCTACTGGGAAGCGAGATGGGGGTTTTCAGTGCCCATCGTTGCAGGTTATGAAATGAGCTCTCCTATAGAGCTCAAATGATACCACCAATTTACGAAACAAAACAACGTTCAACCTGTGGGAAGCAGTTCAACAAACGTCATTCCGATTATTACGTTGAACCACGTACGAGTTTTGGCTCGTATATCATCGATATTCGTGAGCGCCCTCAGTAGTTGTGACACTCACCTGCTGGTTTGAGCTGCCGGCGTTCAATGCATCGTTTAATTCTCGCGGATTCGCACCCAGCTGTACATAGAGCTTGCCAAGGTCAGCTATGCCAGCTTGGAACGCAACCGAGTCGGTTGGGAGACGATTGATCTTTAAATCGAAAATCCTATTGTCAACTGTCAGTGGCCGTGCAAGACAGAAAAAAGAAACGATAAGCAGCTGAAAAAAGCATAATGCCTCAGAAAGCAAGTATGAACAGTTACAACAACAGCCATGTTGAACCAAGAAGCTTCACTGTATTATAGCCGGATACTCTTTCACGAGAGCTTTCTCTAAAAACAACAGAATGAATGGGCCCGTCACCAGTGGTTAGGTCGCCTACAGATGCCACAAAATGGACGGCTTGCGTGGATCCGTGTGTGAGTCAGTGAATCTGATACAGCACCGAAGGAGCAAGATCGGTAGGCAGGCAGGCACGGAACTGACGTTACTCACTAGCTAAAAAGTCGTTCGGCTGTAAAAACCCTTCGGTTCCTAGCTGCCATGCCACAGAAGGAAGCACGATGGCTGGGAAACTACCAGGTCGCCCAAACCTAGACAGGGGAAATGGAGAGGCAAAGGTCGGGTTCGAACCACGAACCTTCCGGTTAGTAAATTCGCGCTCTAACCACTGAGCCATCTCATTGACTGGCCTGATTTGATGATATCGAGATGATAAAAATGACAATTTCAAAGAACGGAAACTAATATGAGAACGGACAGATAAATCCGGTTACCGCTAATCCTTGGCGAAGTCGTTTTATGCCATCGGGCTGAAGTTGACCAAACATCAGCTATGTTAAATGAAACGACTACTATCACTAACGAGAGTAAGACACTGTGGGAAAACCTCAAACTCCAGCCCTCATTCATGAGGAGATCGTAATGTACCTATTCCTGGGTGCATCTGACGAATTCATAGCGTTGGAGGCGGCCTGCGCATGAAATTTCGTCGTACAGAGTGAGGATCGACCTGTTTCCTTCTACAAGAATCGAAAGATGCGTGAAAGAAGTGTATCGTAAAGTGGCATTTAGTGCCACTTTGATTGGTTCCTGTGTGTTGCCGTTGGTGGGATTTCAAAGACGACATTCTATCTCTTTTTACCTTCAAAGATTATTCCAGAAACAATATTTCCCAACGAGTGCAACCTCCGAGCAACGCAAACGAGCAAGACAATGATTGGAGAAATATCGGAAAACGGAAGTAAGCCAAGTGACTCGCTTGGGAGCCGACCGATTGACCGATCTGAAATCTGATAATAACTAGAACTAAAAGATATACCGACCTAAATCGAAGGTCACTGTTGAAGTCAACGAAGTAAAGTTGACAAATCAGAAGGCGGAGCAACACCTGTGAAAATGCATCGTATTGTGCTGTTCCTGGCACGCTGTTGCCAATCAAGCTCGTGGGGGTCGACACATAGGTAAAAACAACGAACGAAATTACCAGCAATCAAAAGCCATTGGCAAAAAAGATGAACTCACGCCGGTGACCATTTGCTTCAGCTGCCTGGCGAATGACTAACCGGCAGTAACCGATCACCAAACCTTCATCGGTAGAATGACGTCGAGCGACGAGCCGAAATTCTAACAACTGGTTTACATTAGCGCGGACGGTGGAATGCTGATGGAATTCCGGGTTCCATCCTCGATGAGACCGGGTGGTGGCACCTAGCTGTTCAGGAGCTTGCACAGCTGTGCTCGTGGGTAGCGGAGTATTCGAATCCAGTACCACGTAGGCAATAGAAAACTTTGGACGGTTTGTGGACAAGACGGTTTCGGCAACCAACCCATATGCACGATTGACTACGGCCTTAATAACTGTACAAAAAGACAGGGAATGGGAGGAGGTGAAACACTGGGAATGGTAGTGCTCTATTCCGCACATCGCGTTACAAAACCTGAAGCAAGGAGTTATGGAAGAGCATTAAGGGCTCTTGTACGAATTCATAGACCCATGGCGAGTTGAACCTGTGGTACATTAACAAAGCTGACAGGTCTTTATCAGCCCCCTGTAGAGCGATTAGCTCTACGAAGTCACTTAATTTATTCTAGAACTGAGAAGAGCTATTAGCAAGAAATTCTACTCAGAAACAGCGAGTGGGGTGTACAGGAATCGCTTCGTATAGATTATTCAAAGCGAGGTTGATCAGAACAGAAATAGAGTAACGCCAGATTACTTACTTTTGACATCCAGCTTCACTGCTTCTGATTCGGAATAATTAGGTGACATCTGGTAAAATGAGCGAAAAATTAAGATTAACTGGTATCTGTAGAACGCACTAAGAAGCTATGTACCTCAAAAAAGTTCGAGACAGAACTATGAACCAAAATCATACTCTAGCTCCAAGGTGATCGGGAACAGGAACACGGAGGGCGCCGCATGAACAAAGTCCTCAGCACTGGAGGGCGGTCCTGTACAGCCACACCTGTGATCAACAACAGGTACGCGGTAGAAAGTACACATGAGTGGCGAATCACAGAGTAAAAGAGCCGAATCGAGGAGCTGGGCCGTTTATACGTACGGTGTCCATCTTTCACCTCGTTCGTTCGTTCGTTCATCTGTAGCACCCTTTCGGTGCCTAACTGCCAAGACACCCGAAGGTTGCACAAGGGCTGGGATACTGCCAGGTTGCCCAAGCCTAGACAGGGTCTTTCACCTCACGGAGTGTGAAGATTTAGCCAACAGCCCGCACTAGGCTGGCATCCCGCTTTCTGATCCCGAGTCAATGCTTCAAGGGTCGCCATACGGCGACAATGGGCAAGTGACTTTAAGATTCCGGTTCGAATGGAGTCAAGCTGATCGCCTATGATTGTCGCGCTAACTATAGGCCCCGTTTCGAAAATGATGGCTATCACTGATTCTCTCCAGTTGCCTTGGGCAGTCTCCTTTTCCCAAAAGTATACAAGGAGATCAGATAAGCACTGGCTGAGGACTTCACCCCCATCCTTAAACAATGCGGACAGGTGATCCAGGCCAAGAGTTCGGTGGTGCTTAAGGGAAGATACACCCACAAGGCGAGATTGCAATTCCACTGCCCAAGGTTCTAGAGCAATTCGGAAATCCCACTGAAAAACAGCAGATGGCCAAGAGAGTTGCTGTTCGGAGTGCCCGGCCAAGTGATCGAAGAATTCTTCTCCAGTGATGGTGGTGAAGCTAGTTTGATCATTGATGGTTTCGCTCACAGGTGTTTTCCAAGAACTGGTTGCATGGATCAACTGCTGTCTGCATCTCTCCCATTTTCTTAGCCTTTCATGTCCACCAGTCTTCACGGTCGGTGTGCACGCTGATTTCCCCGACGTCTGATGATACAAGCGTTGAATTATATCCCCGACCGGCTGGGTCACTTCTGTGAGTTTCTCCGACATCGATTGCTTGTGTGGAGCTGTCAGTGCCGTAGCGGAGGTGAAAGTCCTAGCGCTGTGTAAGGACGTGGGGATCTCGTTTCGGTGCTAATTGATATTCGGAGGTGCAGCGATAGGAAGACCGTTCAGATGATGGTTCTACTAAATTCACCAAAAGTCGGGGTTTGATAGGCTATCAGTTGCTGCGCTAGTTGCCCGGCAACAAGCTGAACCAGTCGTTCATCGATGTTCGTAATCATACAGTGAAATTCACAATGTTCATGCGAATGCAATTCAAGCATCAATACAAGCTTAGGATGGGGAAACGTTCAGTGTGTGTATAAAAAGCAAGTAAGTTCCTACCTCGGGTAGATCGTACCCTACAGTACTAATTCATGCTCAGATCACATCCGTGTACCACACTGATGCTAGCCGCGATTCATTTTATTTTGACTCATTAAATAATGGATGTAAGAGGCTACGTTTGACAAAAAGATACCGGATCAATAACCGAACTCCTCGGTGATCTTTACCCTCACCCGTAGTCTCCCTTTGTTTCGAGAGTTCTCTTGATAAACTTGAAAGTACCCAACATTAGATCATGTAGAATCTCGTACCAGTTGGTTATTAATATATTTATTGGTTCAACATGGTTTTTTATGGATATGACTGTTTTCGTTTCACACCCGTTCGTTTCACTCCCAAGACGTTTCAGTTCTCTTGAAAAGTTTTCATCAAGTGAGTGACATAAATCAACATGTATAGAGGTTAAACAGCGCATAAACAAGGGAAAAATAGTGCCACTTATCCCATGATCGTATGTGACCTGGCTTTTTGAAGTCGTTCTTCAGATACCCAGGTGTTAAGTTCGGCCCTTGTTCGGTGTTTCAAGTTGGCCTAAGGGACTATTATCATTGGCTTGGAAAAGGTTTTCTTAGTCTCCTAGTTTATCTTACGACCCCTCGTGGCTAAACCAAGGAACCTAACAGTGTCTACGACCACAATCTTCAACTTGTTCTCACAATTTCAGTTCATCTATGGTATTTATACATCGTCCAAAGGATTCAGTTTTTTATAATTCCATCCTGCTGCGACTTTAAGCCATGTAACATCCAATATACACTGAACAGTCGACTGTCACCCCACCACAAAACAATCATCTTCTGATCCGCAAGAACGGGTTTTAACTGGACGTAAATCATAACTAGGTAACAATACTGTCTATTCTTGGGGTTGGGGGTTGAGTAAGAATACCTGTTAAGATGCCGGTACATTGCAACGTAAAGTATGTTACGAGTTATGAAGCTCCCTTAACCAATAAAACTTGGCAGATTTGGCGAAAATAATATGACCCCAGCCGCGAACAAATGAGTGGCGCATTTTACCAACAAATTCACGTGATCATCGGTAGATATACAACAAAGTTCTGAATCAAAATGGTTTCGAAGCCACTCTGGTACTTTAACTCACCGAAGAAAGGAATCGGGTAATCGGATCCATTTTCAGAAATCCAGAAAGTCACGTTTTAAGGGGATGTTGTCAGAATGTTGCCAGGAATAGTATCCAGCTACAGTATAACGAAAACCCACGGTGTGATAAGCATTTATCGTTCGTAGAATGTTCCACTGTTCGTTGATAGGCCCATACTACCATATAACGTAGTTGCTGTTTAAAATGTATTAGCGTGTGAACCGTTTCGCCGCATTTCTGGCACATACGAGACAAAATTTTGGAAGGTTCACGGAATAAATTCAACGTGCAGTAGGCACACGTTGCAAATGCGTGGGACCATCAAGACCAATGTAAGCCTGTGCTGACTGACTGTCTTCTCGTGGCGGAGAGTTAGCATCAAAGTGAAGGGGCGAAAGCGAGTGTCTTGTGTCATAAAGTGGATGAGGCTACTTGGTCACCTGTCTAGGGAAGTTAGCTAGATCCTTGTTTCGAACCTGGAACGGCGAACATGTGGAAGCAGTTCAGGCGTATTGGGCTGATGAGGTCAGCTTTGCAGTTCGCTTTGACCATACAAAGACTGGAAGGTGCACTATCGAGTGACAGCCGGGTGCGATTGCAGAAGCGACCCACTACAACTTCTCAAGAAGCTTCGGAGCAACTATTTTTCTCATATTACGGTGCCCCCGGTAAGCGACTTATCTTCGGTGGTGGCTGGAGTAACGTTCTCATAATACGACGTACAATAAGCGGTGCAAAGAGCGTAGTTACAGTTGGGACCAAGCTAACCGCTATGTGGTTGCCACATACGCTGCAACTTCTGAGAATGGGCACTACTATTGACTAATCCCACAGAAGTAAATAAGTTAAACAGACATTAACTGAGGTTTTCACGTCCATCTTTAGACAGAACTAGTGAGAATTCGTCAGGGCCAGTAGCACGACGTTGCTTCACGGGTTAAAGGCACTTGCCTATTTCTAAAGCCGATGGAGGTAACCCAAATTCATTTGTTTACGAGCAGAGAATACCACCAAGTCTAGCTCAGTTCAGTTGCTGTTGAAAATGTCCAGCCCATCAATTCAGTTCTTTTGTGGGATGAGCGAGTTATCTCTAGCAGCAATTGTTTCGCTAAGATGAGGTCTCTTTGAGCCTGTTGCGGTATCAGCTGGAGTAGTTTACCCGATGTGACGTAACTACCCGATTCTGATGCCAAAACAGTTCTTGAGATGCACTCGCCCAGTCTAATAACGGAACTTTGCACTTTGAAGGTGCAAGGCGCGTACCAGAATGCACGACAATATTATTTGGTTTATTATATTTTGTGCCTGGATCAAATCTGAACCGATCAGAAAGTTCACGCCTTAACCGCTGAGCTATCTCCTGGGGAGAAATCTCCATGTCTGATGTATAAGACATGGTCACGTGAAGCTGACTCATCCTGTCACAGGAGACAGTCGCCGAACAATTCTTCGATAAGTAATCCAACTGCGAATTGAGAAAGAAATAGTGAAAACCTACTGTCTTGACGAACGCAACCTTTGGTGCTGAACTCAGGAAAATACTTTCCGCAGACTTCTACGTGGCCACAGGTACAATGACAATGTTTGGCACGCTTTTGAAGGAGACATCGCCACAAAGCAGTGCAAGCACCCGATCCAAACGCTACTTTCAGGTACAGGATATTTATTTGGCTAACATGTGTGCCGGGGTTTGAGGAGTTGTCGTAAGGTAAAGATAAGGTCAATGCAGCCATGACCTGGATGAGACCATGCTTGGTTTTTACGACTCTATATCTCTCTCGGGCGCCGGTAAGTTGTGTAGAATATCTGTGAACAGCTTGGAAACAACAGTGACTACATTGGTAACCGATTATTTTCACACTCAGATGTAATACCATTTCCAGAAATTACGGCGGCTTTCGGCCATCCTCTTCCGAGATGCTCCGCAGACTGTCAGACTGCTAACGAGTTCCTGTGCTCTATCCTTAGACAGGGCGGGAAGAAAGATAAACAGAGGGCTTTGTTTGTCTAAGAAGCTCTTTCCAATGTTGTCATTTATTTTATCTTATCTTGGGCAAGTCAAGTTACGTTAAAAAGCTAGTTGTGCGCTGTGCCTGGCATCTCAGGCCAGCTAGATGTTTCTTCAAAGTATTCCGTCAGCCGAAGCAGGAATAGAACATGGAAGATCTTGAGCCGTCTTTCTAGGTAATGACTTCACTGATCGGTGGTTTTCTTGGCCCAATGCTGCGGATAAACTGAGAGAGTTTGGTTATTTTCCGATTACCTCAATTTTTCCGTTCCCTGAATCCTATCTAGCCACTACTTCCCCCCGATCAGCTTTGAGATTGTCCATGGACCTCGGGGGGTCGCTTCTTGAACCTTAGATAATTAGAGTACCCCGGCAACAACATAGACTGGTTTTATCCGGGTTTGGGTGCGTTACCACAGTGGGGTCCTGCATGCAGGTTTCCGAGATAGAGCACGCCGACTTTTAGGCACGAAAGCGTTGAACAAGGGAGTCTGTGGACCTATTTGAGAGACGCTGTTATGCTGGATGGACTCGTTTGTTAGTGGGGCGTATTTGGGCTTTATTTTTGTGGGTGGAGGGCTGAGAAGGGGTGATGAATTTATTGTGCCAAACACACAGAGCGATATTCGCATTCGAAGTGCAGTAAAGGTTGTCAAGCTGAACAGAAGAGCAAATATCCCTAAAGCAAGAGGGCGCTACATGCCTGCAAACGAAATCTGATAAACAAATAGAAGGAACCTAGATATGCAAGAGAAGGTTGGATGCCACTTTGACTGAGATCTATCTACATCAGGAAGTCAATGAAGCACAGGTGGCGTTTGAGGAGCATACCATTTGCAAGTGCAGCAGGCTGAATAGCAGAGACAAGGGGGATGTGCGGTTGATGTTGATATGCTGGTTGATGTTTGGGTGAAAAGTCAACTCGAAAATGAGAACTGCTGGCGGGTTGAGCTAACGGCCTGGTTGCAGCATTCCAGTAAGTGAAAAGCAAAGAATTCCGTTCCCAGACTTTTACCAAAGTCCAATTGATACGAGTTGGTCAAAGAACTCCCGAGAAGTAACACAAGCGGCTGCTTTTCACTGCGCATCCCAGGTGTACGAAAAACGCGCGCATATCACTTAGCCATTGAGAAGGTAGTGGATTCAGAAATCAAACGGAATTATCAGAACAAGCTCCGAACGGTACGATGTCGGAAAATATATCCAAAGCGCTGTCCAAATCCGGAACGTCTGTTGCGGTACGACCCAGCCAACCCCATCCAAATAAAAAAGTCGTTCAGGTGAAGCACACTTTCGGTGCCTAACTGCCATGCCACCCGATGGTTGCAAGAGGGCTGGGATACTGCCAGGTTGCCCAAACCTAGACAGAGAAAGCCGAGGAGCAGAGGTCGGGATCCAACCACGGACCTTCCGGTCAGTAAATTTGCGCTCTAACCACTGAGCACTCTCGCCCCCCCCCCAGC
>NW_008751914.1:687301-689407 GCF_000715545.1 Opisthorchis viverrini
AAGTCAATGAAGCACAGGTGGCGTTTGAGGAGCATACCATTTGCAAGTGCAGCAGGCTGAATAGCAGAGACAAGGGGGATGTGCGGTTGATGTTGATATGCTGGTTGATGTTTGGGTGAAAAGTCAACTCGAAAATGAGAACTGCTGGCGGGTTGAGCTAACGGCCTGGTTGCAGCATTCCAGTAAGTGAAAAGCAAAGAATTCCGTTCCCAGACTTTTACCAAAGTCCAATTGATACGAGTTGGTCAAAGAACTCCCGAGAAGTAACACAAGCGGCTGCTTTTCACTGCGCATCCCAGGTGTACGAAAAACGCGCGCATATCACTTAGCCATTGAGAAGGTAGTGGATTCAGAAATCAAACGGAATTATCAGAACAAGCTCCGAACGGTACGATGTCGGAAAATATATCCAAAGCGCTGTCCAAAGCCGGAACGTCTGTTGCGGTACGACCCAGCCAACCCCATCCAAATAAAAAAGTCGTTCAGGTGAAGCACACTTTCGGTGCCTAACTGCCATGCCACCCGATGGTTGCAAGAGGGCTGGGATACTGCCAGGTTGCCCAAACCTAGACAGAGAAAGCCGAGGAGCAGAGGTCGGGATCCAACCACGGACCTTCCGGTCAGTAAATTTGCGCTCTAACCACTGAGCACTCTCGCCCCCAGCGAGCGAAATAATCAGAGACAAAAATGGCTCCTTGAATTGTAGCAAAGCCAGGACGTTTCGACTACTGGGCATAGTATTTCGACCAGCAATTCAGCTGACCACCTGTTACCTCCAATCCAGAAACCTGGCTTTCAACAGAGAGGCGGACCCTGAATATTGAGCAGCCTTCAGCCTTAGAAGTGCCCGAGTGTATTTCCCAACGCAAGCGTCATCGTGCTGATGGTCCTGACGACCGTTAACTTGCTATTTCGTAGGGTGGCGATAGACTTCTCAGCCAGTTCCTGTCTAGCCTATTAGGGTCTATCTTGGAAAAAGAGACTGTCCAAGACCACTGGGGTGAATCGATAGTAGTGCCCACTTTCAATGCTTCTGACATCACTGATTTTTCGATGTCTTGCAGTGGCACGCTAACCATTGACCCGTAAGAATCAAGCGGGATTTCGACCGGGCAGAGCCTGCATTGACCACGTCTTCACATTCCGTCAGGTGTTACAGCAACACTATACGTACAGGAGACCCACAAACCTGGTATTCACTGACTTCAAGGGTGCGTTCGATTCTGTTGATCGGTTAGTGCTGTTAACTACACTTGCTCAACAGGGTATGCTCCAGAAGCTTTTAAATATAATCCAATCCCTATATTCAGATAGTTCCGAGTGAATGAGAGTGCATGGTGAGCTCAACTACACTTGCTCAACAGGGTATGCTCCAGAAGCTTTTAAATATAATCCAATCCCTATATTCAGATAGTTCCGAGTGAATGAGAGTGGTGAGTGAGCTCCCCAAAAGCTTCCCCACAAAAAGTGGTGTCAGACAAGGAAATTCACTCTCCCCATTCTGGTTCAACTTTGTCATTGATGAAATAACGAGGCAAACACTGGACGGTCTTCTA
Source organism: Opisthorchis viverrini (assembly GCF_000715545.1). NCBI lineage: Eukaryota > Metazoa > Platyhelminthes > Trematoda > Opisthorchiida > Opisthorchiidae > Opisthorchis > Opisthorchis viverrini. Next base: position 688,858 of record NW_008751914.1, read on the forward strand.
AAACCCGGTGTTCAAATTGTTGATGGCGAAAACCTTGTTGTTCTCTCAACTGTAAACACCAAAGCGAAGGACAAACACCCTTAAATAGACCGCCACAATCATACCATTTTTGGCATGCGCCAAGCACCTTCAAAATGCAAATTCATGCTTCAGAACGTGCCGTCTGCGAACATATCCCTTACAATTCAAGGAGAACCACTGGAGATTGTGGAAAACTTTACGTACCTCGGTAATTGTATTAGCTCTGACGGAAGTGTGTGTGATGAAGTCAGTGCAAGTATCTCAAAGGCTCGAATCACGTTTGCTAATTTGCGTCACTTGTGGCGTCAAAAAGGCATCTCACTGGATCTTAAGGGTCGTGTGTACCAGGCTACAGTAAGGGCTGCGTTGTTGTATTGGTGCGAGACATGGCCCCTTCGGGTAGATGATGTGAGGCGTCTTCAGGTTTTCGACCAACCGATGCCTCAGAAGCGTGGCTGGTTGTGGATGGCGTCAGCGTGTCAGTAACGAGGCGATTAGAAAACGGGTATTTGGTTGTGCTGCAGGCACC
>NW_008751914.1:689533-691750 GCF_000715545.1 Opisthorchis viverrini
TGTTCTTAGACAAGTAAATTGAGACGTTTAGAAAGAGTCCGAGAACGAGTTAGAACAGAGTCCAGGTTTTCGAGGATAAGCAACGTTTTACTTGTCTAAGAACAAGCGTACATGAGCTGAAATGTGCATACAAAAGTTCAGTACGAGTATATATGGTAAGTATAAGAATAAACACACGAAAATCATGACATTCACAACGACAGTGTTTGAATAGGCACATATGAGCTGACGTAGACAGGAAGTGATGTACTGAATCAAGCTTCTCTGTTCCTCAAACTATAAGGATGAATGCGTCACTGTTGTTCTAGAATCCCAGGATAACTCGGTTGGTGTTCGGAGGACGGAGACGTTGCCAGAAATGGCGGCTAATCGATGTCAGTGGCGTTCGTGCTGTCAGTTTCTTTCCAGGTTGTTTGATTGAGCACTTGGAGATGTATGCACCTCAGAATACTTGACAGAGGCCAGCGCTAAGTCCCCTACCTCACCCGCTCTCCTGTTTTTCTCACTCTGTCTTTAAATATAATTAGACCAGCCTTCTGGTTGTACGGTAGTGAAACATCAGTGTCAACATTGATGTTGCTGTATTTGATGGGGAAGGGAAGTAAGGAAATTAACTGAGTGACATCAATGAGATGCCCATTATTGACTAATGTGAAGATGCATGACTTCGCGACCTGGAACCCTAGTCACCCATGTTCCCATCCGGTGTTGCTAATGATGTCGATGGTCATACGACTAGCATCCTCATGGACAACAGCACCAGAGGAGAACCAGAGGAGAGGGCGCTTCAGTACTGCACACCTATGCTAATCTATTTGAATAAGGAGACAGGACGGCTCAGTGGCTAGAGCGCGAATACGCTGACCGGAAGGTCCGTGGTTAGAACCTAACCTCTGCATCTTGACTACTCCTGTCTACACTTAGGCAAACTGGCAGTATCCCAGCCCTCGTGCTTTTTTTCGGGTGGCATGGCAGCTAGACACGGAAAGGGTGTTACGGATGAACTATTTCTATTTGGATAAAGATTTATGGTGGAACGAAAGAAAAGTTGGACGGAAAAGCTACCCTACCACAAACACCCGAGAGGCTCACACCTCCCATACTCAATCAGAGTCTACTGAAAATGATAGAATGAGGGATACCTACGTCGGTTAGTGGTCACATCTATCAGTGCCTCCCATCAAACATTCGGAGAATCACATGGAACACATTCTGGAAGGTGAACAGCAACAACAGTATCAAAACATTTCATTAAAAAACGTTTCATAACATTCCCCTGAGCTATGCCCTATTTTGTTCACCTACATGTTTTCGCCACTCTGGATTAGGTACAGAGAACAACACTCTTCTCGACAAGCGGCAACTCGGCATGCGGTATATCTTGGCTTGTCGTGCTGAATGCACTGTTTGAGTGAAGGACCGCCTGTTTCACTCCAAAGCTGTCTCCTGACCACCTAGTCCCGAATCCATTGGTTCCAGACGACTCCAACTGCAGTTCATGCAGCACACGATTTTCCTGAAATTCTGGGGTACATCCTGCTGTGTAAGCGTGTTGCAAGGAGCAAACATGTCGATGGAACCCAACGCACTCTCTAAGTAACGGAAAAGCTCCAGATACATGGCGTTGCTATAGTAACTGGCGACCGTGTGTATACGTGTTCCACAGAGTCCCTTTCCGGTTCCTTTATCCATGAGCCTTCGTAAGGCGACGTTAAATAACCGGTGTAGGGAATCTGGTCATAATGGGGGTTAAGATGATTTTTTTCTGTTTACCATAATCTTTTACAACATAGGCACTACTAACGACTCACCTATTGGTTGGAATGGTCTCTACCGTCCAAATAACGACAAACATGCTAGGCAATCACCGACTAAGGGTTTACCTCTATCTTTATACATACAGCGAATTTACTAAACGGAAGGTCTGTGGCCTGAACCGGACTCCAGCATCTCGAATGCCCCTGTCTAGGTTTGGGTAACATGGAAGTAGCTCGACCCTCGTGCTGAACGATTATTCTTTAGCATTAATTAAAGAGAGCAAGCTGGAGTCTGTCAAAACCAGTAGCGGGGGGCACCAGGCATTCGGTGTTTCCAAGCTACCCTCCCAGAGCTACGTCACGGGTGGGGAATCCAGGTGAGTAACTAGTTGTTGAAAGCGTTCGGTCAAGTGGTTCAGGTGTTCTTCTTAGGGATACGTGGGCCTTATATATATATATA